>NW_027646008.1:0-265778 GCF_951394435.1 Stenella coeruleoalba | reverse complement strand
AAGTCCTCTTGGCAGCCTTACTTCAGTCTATTTTTGGACGATAGCTGTCATTTATAACTCTGCAGGTTTGTGAATTACAGTGCCCCTGGGCTCCTTTCTTCTACTCGCTTTCTTTGGAGCTGGCCGCAACACCGCAGGATGGCTTCAGGCCCTAATCTGGTTCCGGTACGGCACGCTGAGCCTTTGGTTATTTCCTCTTCCTGGTGGGAAATGAGAGTTAAATTTGCCCGTCCAGACACCTCCAGCTAGCCTCTCATTGGTTCTCTCTATTCCTGTTCATCTTCCGCAGAAATTGCAAACTGGGCCAAACAGGAGGTTAAAGGCGCTGACACTCCAAGTGGGGAGAGTGTTAGTAAAGCGTCTGGAATGTTGCACCCGAGTACCAGGGGAGGAAAACTGAGACATAGTTGAACACGTCTCCCGTTCACATGGTTGATCATACTTGGTTTCCACATGCATGTTTTAGCTGAAGGAAGAATACCTTAAACCTGGAGAGTTGAGACCCGTGTAATGGGTACCATGCAATATGACTTCAAAGGGTCTTCATTTGCTCACCGAACCTCTCCAATCCTATCACTGCTGCGTTTATGCCCCTGTACACACGCTTGATTCTCTTTTGGAGACATAGCAATCCATAGGTTTTAAGATACTTACTAGTCAGGTACATTCTTAGGCGTTTAATATGGGGTGTTGAGTCCATTTCGTTGAGCAAGGAGTAGCTCTTGTCTATTCCATATTTGGCTTAAGGAACTTTATCTGTGCTCATTTCAATCTCTGGTTTTATGCAGCACCCCAACTCACCTTTCCCTTTAAGCAAGCATAAGTTGCTTTTCTAAATTTGAGACACTGTTCTCTTCTGTAATTCAGTTCCTGTGTAGCCAAGTTTACATTCCGTGTATTAGTGATATCTTATGATGTTTCTTTTTCTGTGTGACTTATTTCAGTTAGAATCATCGTACCTGAATCCACTCATTGTGCTGCTAAGGGCCTGATGACACAGATTTCATTGCTGAGTGATATTGCTTTGTAAGTAAATACCACAACTTCTTTATCCATTTTTCACTTTCTGCGATGTTGAACTTGTACTGTAAACGAGGTTCTTGTAAACAGAGCCGTTCCAAACTTTGGGGTGGCTGTGTCTTTTTGATTTTAATTTCCCTAAGCTATAGGACCATAAGTGGAAGTGCCCTAGGCTCTGTTGCTTTGTTTTTTAGATGTTTCAGGAAACACCATACACTTCTCCCGAGTGGTTGTTGGCAATTTACATCCCGCCCATCAGCATAACAAGGCTCCCAGTTCTCCATGGCCTGTCTTGTCTTTCTGGATTTTACACTTTTTTCAGATGGCCCTTTTGACCGGGGGGAAGTGAGACTTCATTGTAGTGCAGATTTCCTTTGCAAGCTTGCTTGGTTGGCCAAAAAGGGCGTATGCGTTTTTTCCTGAATATATTCAGGAAAAAACGCATACGCCCTTTTTGGCCAAGTGCATCATTGTGGACGTTCTGCCTCTTTTCCTATGCTTTCAATGCAATTCCAGTCTACCTCCTGAAATCGGTTTCCTGCAATTCTGCCCCGCTTTCAAGTCCTCTTGGCAGCCTTACTTCAGTCTATTTTTGGACGATAGCTGTCATTTATAAGTCTGCAGGTTTGTGAATTACAGTGCCCCTGAGCTCCTTTCTTCAACTCGCTTTCTTGTGACCTGGCCGCAACACCGCAGGATGGCTTCAGGCCCTAATCTGGTTCTGGCATGGCACGCTGAGCCTTTGGTTAATTCCTCTTCCTGGTGGGAAATGAGAGTTAAATTTGCCCGTCCAGACACCTCCAGCTAGCCTCTCATTGGTTCTCGCTATTCCTGTTCATCTTCCGCAGAAATTGCAAACTGGGCCAAACAGGAGGTTAAAGGGACTGACTCTCCAAGTCGGGAGAGTGTTAGTAAAGCGTCTGGAATGTTGCACCCGAGTACCAGGGGAGGAAAACTGAGACATATTTGAACACGTCTCCCGATCACATGGTTGATCATACTCTAGGTTCCACATGCATGTTTTAGCTGAAGGAAGAATACCTTAAACCTGGAGAGTTGAGACCCGTGTAATGCGTACCATGCAATATGACTTCAAAGGGTCTTCATTTGCTCACCGAACCTCTCCAATCCTATCACTGCTGCGTTTATGCCCCTGTACACATGCTTGATTCTCTTTTGGAGACATAGCAATCCATAGGTTTTCCGATACTTACTAGTCAGGTACATTCTTAGGCGTTTAATATGCGGTGTTGAGTCCATTTCTTTGAGCAAGGAGTAGCTCTTGTCTATTCCATATTTGACTTAAGGAACTTTATCTGTGCTCATTTCAATCTCTGGTTTTATGCAGCACCCCAACTCACCTTTCCCCTTAAGCAAGCATAAGTTGGTTTTCTAAATTTGAGACCCTGTTCTGTTCTGGAATGCAGTTCCTGTGTAGCCAAGTTTACATTCCGTGTATTAGTGATATCTTATGATGTTTCTTTTTCTGTGTGACTTATTTCAGTTAGAATCATCGTACCTGAATCCACTCATTATGCTGCTACGGGCCTGATGACATAGATTTCATTGCTGAGTGATACTGCATTGTACGTAAGTACCACAAGTTCTTTATCCATTTTTCACTTTCTGCGATGTTGAACTTGTACTGTAAACGAGGTTTTTGTAAACAGAGGCGTCCCAAACTTTGGGGTGGCTGTGTCTTTTTGATTTTAATTTCCCTAAGCTATAGGACCATAAGTGGCAGTGCCCTAGGCTCTGTTGCTTTGTTTTTTAGATGTTTCAGGAAACACCATACACTTCTCCCAAGTGTCTGTTGGCAATTTACATCCCGCCCATCAGCATAACAAGGCTCCCAGTTCTCCATGGCCTGTCCTGCCTTTCTGGATTTTACACTTTTTTCAGATGGCCCTTTTGACCGGGGGGAAGTGAGACTTCATTGTAGTGCAGATTTCCTTTGCAAGCTTGCTTGGTTGGCCAAAATGGGCGTATGCGTTTTTTCCTGAATATATTCAGGAAAAAACACATACGCCCTTTTTGGCCAAGTGCATCATTGTGGACGTTCTGCCTCTTTTCCTATGCTTTCAATGCAATTCCAGTCTACCTCCTGAAATCGGTTTCCTGCAATTCTGCCCCGCATTCAAGTCCTCTTGGCAGCCTTACTTCAGTCTATTTTTGGACGATAGCTGTCATTTATAACTCTGCATGTTTGTGAATTACAGTGCCCCTGGGCTCCTTTCTTCTACTCGCTTTCTTTTGAGCTGGCCGCAACACCGCAGGATGGCTTCAGGCCCTAATCTGGTTCCGGTACGGCACGCTGAGCCTTTGGTTATTTCCTCTTCCTGGTGGGAAATGAGAGTTAAATTTGCCCGTCCAGACACCTCCAGCTAGCCTCTCATTGGTTCTCTCTATTCCTGTTCATCTTCCGCAGAAATTGCAAACTGGGCCAAACAGGAGGTTAAAGACGCTGACACTCCAAGTGGGGAGAGTGTTAGTAAAGCGTCTGGAATGTTGCACCCGAGTACCAGGGGAGGAAAACTGAGACATATTTGAACACGTCTCCCGTTCACATGGTTGATCATACTTGGGTTCCACATGCATGTTTTAGCTGAAGGAAGAATACCTTAAACCTGGAGAGTTGAGACCCGTGTAATGGGTACCATGCAATATGACTTCAAAGGGTCTTCATTTGCTCACCGAACCTCTCCAATCCTATCACTGCTGCGTTTATGCCCCTGTACACACGCTTGATTCTCTTTTGGAGACATAGCAATCCATAGGTTTTAAGATACTTACTAGTCAAGTACATTCTTAGGCGTTTAATATGGGGTGTTGAGTCCATTTCGTTGAGCAAGGAGTAGCTCTTGTCTATTCCATATTTGACTTAAGGAACTTTATCTGTGCTCATTTCAATCTCTGGTTTTATGCAGCACCCCAACTCACCTTTACCCTTAAGCAAGCATAAGTTGGTTTTCTAAATTTAAGACCCTGTTCTGTTCTGTAATTCAGTTCCTGTGTAGCCAAGTTTACATTCCGTGTATTACTGATATCTTATGATGTTTCTTTTCTGTGTGATTTATTTCAGTTAGAATCATCATACCTGAATCCACTCATAGTGCTGCTACGGGCCTGATGACACAGATTTCATTGCTGAGTGATATTGCTTTGTAAGTAAATACCACAACTTCTTTATCCATTTTTCACTTTCTGCGATGTTGAACTTGTACTGTAAACGAGGTTCTTGTAAACAGAGCCGTTCGAAAGTTTGGGGTGGCTGTGTCTTTTTGATTTTAATTTCCCTAAGCTATAGGACCATAAGTGGAAGTGCCCTAGGCTCTGTTGCTTTGTTTTTTAGATGTTTCAGGAAACACCATACACTTCTCCCGAGTGGTTGTTGGCAATTTACATCCCGCCCATCAGCATAACAAGGCTCCCAGTTCTCCATGGCCTGTCCTGCCTTTCTGGATTTTACACTTTTTTCAGATGGCCCTTTTGACCGGGGGGAAGTGAGACTTCATTGTAGTGCAGATTTCCTTTGCAAGCTTGCTTGGTTGGCCAAAAAGGGCGTATGCGTTTTTTCCTGAATATATTCAGGAAAAAACGCATACGCCCTTTTTGGCCAAGTGCATCATTGTGGACGTTCTGCCTCTTTTCCTATGCTTTCAATGCAATTCCAGTCTACCTCCTGAAATCGGTTTCCTGCAATTCTGCCCCGCTTTCAAGTCCTCTTGGCAGCCTTACTTCAGTCTATTTTTGGACGATAGCTGTCATTTATAACTCTGCAGGTTTGTGAATTACAGTGCCCCTGAGCTCCTTTCTTCAACTCGCTTTCTTGTGACCTGGCCGCAACACCGCAGGATGGCTTCAGGCCCTAATCTGGTTCCGGCACGGCACGCTGAGCCTTTGGTTAATTCCTCTTCCTGGTGGGAAATGAGAGTTAAATTTGCCCGTCCAGACACCTCCAGCTAGTCTCTCATTGGTTCTCGCTATTCCTGTTCATCTTCCGCAGAAATTGCAAACTGGGCCAAACAGGAGGTTAAAGGGACTGACTCTCCAAGTCGGAAGAGTGTTAGTAAAGCGTCTGGAATGTTGCACCCGAGTACCAGGGGAGGAAAACTGAGACATATTTGAACACGTCTCCCGTTCACATGGTTGATCATACTCTGGGTTCCACATGCATGTTTTAGCTGAAGGAAGAATACCTTAAACCTGGGTAGTTGAGACCCGTGGAATGGGTACCATGCAATATGACTTCAAAGGGTCTTCATTTGCTCACCGAACCTCTCCAATCCTATCACTGCTGCGTTTATTCCCCTGTACACACGCTTGATTCTCTTTTGGAGACATAGCAATCCATAGGTTTTAAGATACTTACTAGTCAGGTACATTCTTAGGCGTTTAATATGGGGTGTTGAGTCCATTTCGTTGAGCAAGGAGTAGCTCTTGTCTATTCCATATTTGGCTTAAGGAACTTTATCTGTGCTCATTTCAATCTCTGGTTTTATGCAGCACCCCAACTCACCTTTCCCCTTAAGCAAGCATAAGTTGGTTTTCTAAATTTGAGACCCTGTTCTGTTCTGTAATTCAGTTCCTGTGTAGCCAAATTTCCATTCCGTGTATTACTGATATCTTATGATGTTTCTTTTTCTGTGTGACTTATTTCAGTTAGAATCATCATACCTGAATCCACTCATAGTGCTGCTAAGGGCCTGATGACATAGATTTCATTGCTGAGTGATATTGCTTTGTAAGTAAATACCACAACTTCTTTATCCATTTTTCACTTTCTGCGATGTTGAACTTGTACTGTAAACGAGGTTCTTGTAAACAGAGGCGTCCCAAACTTTGGGGTGGCTGTGTCTTTTTGATTTTAATTTCCCTAAGCTATAGGACCATAAGTGGCAGTGCCCTAGGCTCTGTTGCTTTGTTTTTTAGATGTTTCAGGAAACACCATACACTTCTCCCGAGTGGTTGTTGGTAATTTACATCCCGCCCATCAGCATAACAAGGCTCCCAGTTCTCCATGGCCTGTCCTGCCTTTCTGGATTTTACACTTTTTTCAGATGGCCCTTTTGACCGGGGGGAAGTGAGACTTCATTGTAGTGCAGATTTCCTTTGCAAGCTTGCTTGGTTGGCCAAAAAGGGCGTATGCGTTTTTTCCTGAATATATTCAGGAAAAAACGCATACGCCCTTTTTGGCCAAGTGCATCATTGTGGACGTTCTGCCTCTTTTCCTATGCTTTCAATGCAATTCCAGTCTACCTCCTGAAATCGGTTTCCTGCAATTCTGCCCCGCTTTCAAGTCCTCTTGGCAGCCTTACTTCAGTCTATTTTTGGACGATAGCTGTCATTTATAACTCTGCAGGTTTGTGAATTACAGTGCCCCTGAGCTCCTTTCTTCAACTCGCTTTCTTGTGACCTGGCCGCAACACCGCAGGATGGCTTCAGGCCCTAATCTGGTTCCGGCACGGCACGCTGAGCCTTTGGTTAATTCCTCTTCCTGGTGGGAAATGAGAGTTAAATTTGCCCGTCCAGACACCTCCAGCTAGTCTCTCATTGGTTCTCGCTATTCCTGTTCATCTTCCGCAGAAATTGCAAACTGGGCCAAACAGGAGGTTAAAGGGACTGACTCTCCAAGTGGGGAGAGTGTTAGTAAAGCGTCTGGAATGTTGCACCCGAGTACCAGGGGAGGAAAACTGAGACATATTTGAACACGTCTCCCGTTCACATGGTTGATCATACTCTAGGTTCCACATGCATGTTTTAGCTGAAGGAAGAATACCTTAAACCTGGAGAGTTGAGACCCGTGTAATGCGTACCATGCAATATGACTTCAAAGGGTCTTCATTTGCTCACCGAACCTCTCCAATCCTATCACTGCTGCGTTTATGCCCCTGTACACATGCTTGATTCTCTTTTGGAGACATAGCAATCCATAGGTTTTCCGATACTTACTAGTCAGGTACATTCTTAGGCGTTTAATATGCGGTGTTGAGTCCATTTCTTTGAGCAAGGAGTAGCTCTTGTCTATTCCATATTTGACTTAAGGAACTTTATCTGTGCTCATTTCAATCTCTGGTTTTATGCAGCACCCCAACTCACCTTTACCCTTAAGCAAGCATAAGTTGGTTTTCTAAATTTGAGACCCTGTTCTGTTCTGTAATTCAGTTCCTGTGTAGCCAAGTTTACATTCCGTGTATTACTGATATCTTATGATGTTTCTTTTCTGTGTGACTTATTTCAGTTAGAATCATCATACCTGAATCCACTCATTGTGCTGCTACGGGCCTGATGACACAGATTTCATTGCTGAGTGATATTGCTTTGTAAGTAAATACCACAACTTCTTTATCCATTTTTCACTTTCTGCGATGTTGAACTTGTACTGTAAACGAGGTTCTTGTAAACAGAGCCGTTCGAAAGTTTGGGGTGGCTGTGTCTTTTTGATTTTAATTTCCCTAAGCTATAGGACCATAAGTGGCAGTGCCCTAGGCTCTGTTGCTTTGTTTTTTAGATGTTTCAGGAAACACCATACACTTCTCCCGAGTGTCTGTTGGCAATTTACATCCCGCCCATCAGCATAACAAGGCTCCCAGTTCTCCATGGCCTGTCCTGCCTTTCTGGATTTTACACTTTTTTCAGATGGCCCTTTTGACCAGGGGGAAGTGAGACTTCATTGTAGTGCAGATTTCCTTTGCAAGCTTGCTTGGTTGGTCAAAAAGGGCGTATGCGTTTTTTCCTGAATATATTCAGGAAAAAACGCATACGCCCTTTTTGGCCAAGTGCATCATTGTGGACGTTCTGCCTCTTTTCCTATGCTTTCAATGCAATTCCAGTCTACCTCCTGAAATCGGTTTCCTGCAATTCTGCCCCGCTTTCAAGTCCTCTTGGCAGCCTTACTTCAGTCTATTTTTGGACGATAGCTGTCATTTATAACTCTGCAGGTTTGTGAATTACAGTGCCCCTGAGCTCCTTTCTTCAACTCGCTTTCTTGTGACCTGGCCGCAACACCGCAGGATGGCTTCAGGCCCTAATCTGGTTCCGGCACGGCACGCTGAGCCTTTGGTTAATTCCTCTTCCTGGTGGGAAATGAGAGTTAAATTTGCCCGTCCAGACACCTCCAGCTAGTCTCTCATTGGTTCTCGCTATTCCTGTTCATCTTCCGCAGAAATTGCAAACTGGGCCAAACAGGAGGTTAAAGGGACTGACTCTCCAAGTCGGAAGAGTGTTAGTAAAGCGTCTGGAATGTTGCACCCGAGTACCAGGGGAGGAAAACTGAGACATATTTGAACACGTCTCCCGTTCACATGGTTGATCATACTCTGGGTTCCACATGCATGTTTTAGCTGAAGGAAGAATACCTTAAACCTGGGTAGTTGAGACCCGTGGAATGGGTACCATGCAATATGACTTCAAAGGGTCTTCATTTGCTCACCGAACCTCTCCAATCCTATCACTGCTGCGTTTATTCCCCTGTACACACGCTTGATTCTCTTTTGGAGACATAGCAATCCATAGGTTTTAAGATACTTACTAGTCAGGTACATTCTTAGGCGTTTAATATGGGGTGTTGAGTCCATTTCGTTGAGCAAGGAGTAGCTCTTGTCTATTCCATATTTGGCTTAAGGAACTTTATCTGTGCTCATTTCAATCTCTGGTTTTATGCAGCACCCCAACTCACCTTTCCCCTTAAGCAAGCATAAGTTGGTTTTCTAAATTTGAGACCCTGTTCTGTTCTGTAATTCAGTTCCTGTGTAGCCAAATTTCCATTCCGTGTATTACTGATATCTTATGATGTTTCTTCTTCTGTGTGACTTATTTCAGTTAGAATCATCATACCTGAATCCACTCATTGTGATGCTAAGGGCCTGATGACATAGATTTCATTGCTGAGTGATATTGCTTTGTAAGTAAATACCACAACTTCTTTATCCATTTTTCACTTTCTGCGATGTTGAACTTGTACTGTAAACGAGGTTCTTGTAAACAGAGGCGTCCCAAACTTTGGGGTGGCTGTGTCTTTTTGATTTTAATTTCCCTAAGCTATAGGACCATAAGTGGCAGTGCCCTAGGCTCTGTTGCTTTGTTTTTTAGATGTTTCAGGAAACACCATACACTTCTCCCGAGTGTCTGTTGGCAATTTACATCCCGCCCATCAGCATAACAAGGCTCCCAGTTCTCCATGGCCTGTCCTGCCTTTCTGCATTTTACACTTTTTTCAGATGGCCCTTTTGACCGGGGGGAAGTGAGACTTCATTGTAGTGCAGATTTCCTTTGCAAGCTTGCTTGGTTGGCCAAAAAGGGCGTATGCGTTTTTTCCTGAATATATTCAGGAAAAAACGCATACGCCCTTTTTGGCCAAGTGCATCATTGTGGACGTTCTGCCTCTTTTCCTATGCTTTCAATGCAATTCCAGTCTACCTCCTGAAATCGGTTTCCTGCAATTCTGCCCCGCTTTCAAGTCCTCTTGGCAGCCTTACTTCAGTCTATTTTTGGACGATAGCTGTCATTTATAACTCTGCAGGTTTGTGAATTACAGTGCCCCTGAGCTCCTTTCTTCAACTCGCTTTCTTTTGAGCTGGCCGCAACACGGCAGGATGGCTTCAGGCCCTAATCTGGTTCCGGCCCGGCATGCTGAGCCTTTGGTTAATTCCTCTTCCTGGTGGGAAATGAGAGTTAAATTTGCCCGTCCAGACACCTCCAGCTAGCCTCTCATTGGTTCTCGCTATTCCTGTTCATCTTCCGCAGAAATTACAAACTGGGCCAAACAGGAGGTTAAAGGGACTGACTCTCCAAGTGGGGAGAGTGTTAGTAAAGCGTCTGGAATGTTGCACCCGAGTACCAGGGAAGGAAAACTGAGACATATTTGAACACGTCTCCCGATCACATGGTTGATCATACTCTAGGTTCCACATGCATGTTTTAGCTGAAGGAAGAATACCTTAAACCTGGGTAGTTGAAACCCGTGGAATGGGTACCATGCAATATGACTTCAAAGGGTCTTCATTTGCTCACCGAACCTCTTCAATCCTATCACTGCTGCGTTTATGCCCCTGTACACATGCTTGATTCTCTTTCGGAGACATAGCAATCCATAGGTTTTAAGATACTTACTAGTCAGGTACATTCTTAGGCGTTTAATATGGGGTGTTGAGTCCATTTCGTTGAGCAAGGAGTAGCTCTTGTCTATTCCATATTTGGCTTAAGGAACTTTATCTGTGCTCATTTCAATCTCTGGTTTTATGCAGCACCCCAACTCACCTTTACCCTTAAGCAAGAATAAGTTGTTTTTCTAAATTTGAGACCCTGTTCTGTTCTGTAATTCAGTTCCTGTGTAGCCAAGTTTACATTCCGTGTATTACTGATATCTTATGATGTTACTTTTTCTGTGTGACTTATTTCAGTTAGAATCATCATACCTGAATCCACTCATTGTGCTGCTAAGGGCCTGATGACACAGATTTCATTGCTGAGTGATATTGCTTTGTAAGTAAATACCACAACTTCTTTATCCATTTTTCACTTTCTGTGATGTTGAACTTGTAGTGTAAACGAGGTTCTTGTAAACAGAGCCGTTCGAAAGTTTGGGGTGGCTGTGTCTTTTTGATTTTAATTTCCCTAAGCTATAGGACCATAAGTGGAAGTGCCCTAGGTTCTGTTGCTTTGTTTTTTAGATGTTTCAGGAAACACCATACACTTCTCCCGAGTGGTTGTTGGCAATTTACATCCCGCCCATCAGCATAACAAGGCTCCCAGTTCTCCATGGCCTGTCCTGCCTTTCGGGATTTTACACTTTTTTCAGATGGCCCTTTTGACCGGGGGGAAGTGAGACTTCATTGTAGTGCAGATTTCCTTTGCAAGCTTGCTTGGTTGGCCAAAAAGGGCGTATGCGTTTTTTCCTGAATATATTCAGGAAAAAACGCATACGCCCTTTTTGGCCAAGTGCATCATTGTGGACGTTCTGCCTCTTTTCCTATGCTTTCAATGCAATTCCAGTCTACCTCCTGAAATCGGTTTCCTGCAATTCTGCCCCGCTTTCAAGTCCTCTTGGCAGCCTTACTTCAGTATATTTTTGGACGATAGCTGTCATTTATCACTCTGCAGGTTTGTGAATTACAGTGCCCCTGAGCTCCTTTCTTCAACTTGCTTTCTTGTGACCTGGCCGCAATATCGCAGGATGGCTTCAGGCCCTAATCTGGTTCCGGCCCGGCATGCTGAGCCTTTGGTTATTTCCTCTTCCTGGTGAGAAATGAGAGTTAAATTTGCCCGTCCAGACACCTCCAGCTAGTCTCTCATTGGTTCTCGCTATTCCTGTTCATCTTCCGCAGAAATTGCAAACTGGGCCAAACAGGAGGTTAAAGGCGCTGACTCTCCAAGTGGGGAGAGTGTTAGTAAAGCGTCTGGAATGTTGCACCCGAGTACCAGGGGAGGAAAACTGAGACATATTTGAACACGTCTCCCGTTCACATGGTTGATCATACTTGGGTTCCACATGCATGTTTTAGCTGAAGGAAGAATACCTTAAACCTGGAGAGTTCAGACCCGTGTAATGGGTACCATGCAATATGACTTCAAAGGGTCTTCATTTGCTCACCGAACCTCTCCAATCCTATCAGTGCTGCGTTTATGCCCCTTTACACATGCTTGATTCTCTTTCGGAGACATAGCAATCCATAGGTTTTAAGATACTTACTAGTCAGGTACATTCTTAGGCGTTTAATATGCGGTGTTGAGTCCATTTCGTTGAGCAAGGAGTAGCTCTTGTCTATACCATATTTGACTTAAGGAACTTTATCTGTGCTCATTTCAATCTCTGGTTTTATGCAGCACCCCAACTCACCTTTACCCTTAAGCAAGCATAAGTTGGTTTTCTAAATTTGAGACCCTGTTCTGTTCTGTAATTCAGTTCCTGTGTAGCCAAGTTTACATTCCATGTATTACTGATATCTTATGATGTTTCTTTTTCTGTGTGACTTATTTAAGTTAGAATCATCATACCTGAATCCACTCATTGTGATGCTAAGGGCCTGATGACATAGATTTCATTGCTGAGTGATATTGCTTTGTAAGTAAATACCACAACTTCTTTATCCATATTTCACTTTCTGCGATGTTGAACTTGTACTGTAAACGAGGTTCTTGTAAACAGAGGCGTCCCAAACTTTGGGGAGGCTGTGTCCTTCTGATTTTAATTTCCCTAAGCTATAGGACCATAAGTGGAAGTGCCCTAGGTTCTGTTGCTTTGTTTTTTAGATGTTTCAGGAAACACCATACACGTCTCCCGAGTGGTTGTTGGCAATTTACATCCCGCCCATCAGCATAACAAGGCTCCCAGTTCTCCATGGCCTGTCTTGTCTTTCTGGATTTTACAATTTTTTCAGATGGCCCTTTTGACCGGGGGGAAGTGAGACTTCATTTTAGTGCAGATTTCCTTTGCAAGCTTGCTTGGTTGGCCAAAAAGGGCGTATGCGTTTTTTCCTGAATATATTCAGGAAAAAACGCATACGCCCTTTTTGGCCAAGTGCATCATTGTGGACGTTCTGCCTCTTTTCCTATGCTTTCAATGCAATTCCAGTCTACCTCCTGAAATCGTTTTCCTACAATTCTGCCCCGCTTTCAAGTCCTCTTGGCAGCCTTACTTCAGTCTATTTTTGGACGATAGCTGTCATTTATAAGTCTGCAGGTTTGTGAATTACAGTGCCCCTGAGCTCCTTTCTTCAACTCGCTTTCTTGTGACCTGGCCGCAACACCGCAGGATGGCTTCAGGCCCTAATCTGGTTCTGGCACGGCACGCTGAGCCTTTGGTTAATTCCTCTTCCTGGTGAGAAATGAGAGTTAAATTTGCCCGTCCAGACACCTCCAGCTAGTCTCTCATTGGTTCTTGCTATTCCTGTTCATCTTCCGCAGAAATTGCAAACTGGGCCAAACAGGAGGTTAAAGGCGCTGACTCTCCAAGTGGGGAGAGTGTTAGTAAAGCGTCTGGAATGTTGCACCCGAGTACCAGGGGAGGAAAACTGAGACATATTTGAACACGTCTCCCATTCACATGGTTGATCATACTTGGGTTCCACATGCATGTTTTAGCTGAAGGAAGAATACCTTAAACCTGGAGAGTTCAGACCCGTGTAATGGGTACCATGCAATATGACTTCAAAGGGTCTTCATTTGCTCACCGAACCTCTCCAATCCTATCAGTGCTGCGTTTATGCCACTGTACACATGCTTGATTCTCTTTTGGAGACATAGCAATCCATAGGTTTTAAGATACTTACTAGTCAGGTACATTCTTAGGCGTTTAATATGCGGTGTTGAGTCCATTTCGTTGAGCAAGGAGTAGCTCTTGTCTATTCCATATTTGACTTAAGGAACTTTATCTGTGCTCATTTCAATCTCTGGTTTTATGCAGCACCCCAACTCACATTTACCCTTAAGCAAGCATAAGTTGGTTTTCTAAATTTGAGACCCTGTTCTGTTCTGTAATTCAGTTCCTGTGTAGCCAAGTTTACATTCCATGTATTACTGATATCTTATGATGTTTCTTTTTCTGTGTGACTTATTTAAGTTAGAATCATCATACCTGAATCCACTCATTGTGATGCTAAGGGCCTGATGACATAGATTTCATTGCTGAGTGATATTGCTTTGTAAGTAAATACCACAACTTCTTTATCCATTTTTCACTTTCTGCGATGTTGAACTTGTACTGTAAACGAGGTTCTTGTAAACAGAGGCGTCCCAAACTTTGGGGAGGCTGTGTCCTTCTGATTTTAATTTCCCTAAGCTATAGGACCATAAGTGGAAGTGCCCTAGGTTCTGTTGCTTTGTTTTTTAGATGTTTCAGGAAACACCATACACGTCTCCCGAGTGGTTGTTGGCAATTTACATCCCGCCCATCAGCATAACAAGGCTCCCAGTTCTCCATGGCCTGTCTTGTCTTTCTGGATTTTACAATTTTTTCAGATGGCCCTTTTGACCGGGGGGAAGTGAGACTTCATTGTAGTGCAGATTTCCTTTGCAAGCTTGCTTGGTTGGCCAAAAAGGGCGTATGCGTTTTTTCCTGAATATATTCAGGAAAAAACGCATACGCCCTTTTTGGCCAAGTGCATCATTGTGGACGTTCTGCCTCTTTTCCTATGCTTTCAATGCAATTCCAGTCTACCTCCTGAAATCGGTTTCCTGCAATTCTGCCCCGCTTTCAAGTCCTCTTGGCAGCCTTACTTCAGTCTATTTTTGGACGATAGCTGTCATTTATAAGTCTGCAGGTTTGTGAATTACAGTGCCCCTGAGCTCCTTTCTTCAACTCGCTTTCTTGTGACCTGGCCGCAACACCGCAGGATGGCTTCAGGCCCTAATCTGGTTCTGGCACGGCACGCTGAGCCTTTGGTTAATTCCTCTTCCTGGTGAGAAATGAGAGTTAAATTTGCCCGTCCAGACACCTCCAGCTAGTCTCTCATTGGTTCTCGCTATTCCTGTTCATCTTCCGCAGAAATTGCAAACTGGGCCAAACAGGAGGTTAAAGGTGCTGACTCTCCAAGTGGGGAGAGTGTTAGTAAAGCGTCTGGAATGTTGCACCCGAGTACCAGGGGAGGAAAACTGAGACATATTTGAACACGTCTCCCGATCACATGGTTGATCATACTCTAGGTTCCACATGCATGTTTTAGCTGAAGGAAGAATACCTTAAACCTGGAGAGTTGAGACCCGTGTAATGCGTACCATGCAATATGACTTCAAAGGGTCTTCATTTGCTCACCGAACCTCTCCAATCCTATCACTGCTGCGTTTATGCCCCTGTACACATGCTTGATTCTCTTTTGGAGACATAGCAATCCATAGGTTTTCCGATACTTACTAGTCAGGTACATTCTTAGGCGTTTAATATGCGGTGTTGAGTCCATTTCTTTGAGCAAGGAGTAGCTCCTGTCTATTCCAATTTTGACTTAAGGAACTTTATCTGTGCTCATTTCAATCTCTGGTTTTATGCAGCACCCCAACTCACCTTTACCCTTAAGCAAGCATAAGTTGGTTTTCTAAATTTGAGACCCTGTTCTGTTCTGTAATTCAGTTCCTGTGTAGCCAAGTTTACATTCCGTGTATTACTGATATCTTATGATGTTTCTTTTCTGTGTGACTTATTTCAGTTAGAATCATCATACCTGAATGCACTCATTGTGCTGCTACGGGCCTGATGTCACTGATTTCATTGCTGAGTGATATTGCTTTGTAAGTAAATACCACAACTTCTTTATCCATTTTTCACTTTCTGCGATGTTGAACTTGTACTGTAAACGAGGTTCTTGTAAACAGAGCCGTTCGAAAGTTTGGGGTGGCTGTGTCTTTTTGATTTTAATTTCCCTAAGCTATAGGACCATAAGTGGCAGTGCCCTAGGCTCTGTTGCTTTGTTTTTTAGATGTTTCAGGAAACACCATACACGTCTCCCGAGTGGTTGTTGGCAATTTACATCCCGCCCATCAGCATAACAAGGCTCCCAGTTCTCCATGGCCTGTCTTGTCTTTCTGGATTTTACAATTTTTTCAGATGGCCCTTTTGACCGGGGGGAAGTGAGACTTCATTGTAGTGCAGATTTCCTTTGCAAGCTTGCTTGGTTGGCCAAAAAGGGCGTATGCGTTTTTTCCTGAATATATTCAGGAAAAAACGCATACGCCCTTTTTGGCCAAGTGCATCATTGTGGACGTTCTGCCTCTTTTCCTATGCTTTCAATGCAATTCCAGTCTACCTCCTGAAATCGGTTTCCTGCAATTCTGCCCCGCTTTCAAGTCCTCTTGGCAGCCTTACTTCAGTCTATTTTTGGACGATAGCTGTCATTTATAAGTCTGCAGGTTTGTGAATTACAGTGCCCCTGAGCTCCTTTCTTCAACTCGCTTTCTTGTGACCTGGCCGCAACACCGCAGGATGGCTTCAGGCCCTAATCTGGTTCTGGCACGGCACGCTGAGCCTTTGGTTAATTCCTCTTCCTGGTGAGAAATGAGAGTTAAATTTGCCCGTCCAGACACCTCCAGCTAGTCTCTCATTGGTTCTCGCTATTCCTGTTCATCTTCCGCAGAAATTGCAAACTGGGCCAAACAGGAGGTTAAAGGTGCTGACTCTCCAAGTGGGGAGAGTGTTAGTAAAGCGTCTGGAATGTTGCACCCGAGTACCAGGGGAGGAAAACTGAGACATATTTGAACACGTCTCCCGATCACATGGTTGATCATACTCTAGGTTCCACATGCATGTTTTAGCTGAAGGAAGAATACCTTAAACCTGGAGAGTTGAGACCCGTGTAATGCGTACCATGCAATATGACTTCAAAGGGTCTTCATTTGCTCACCGAACCTCTCCAATCCTATCACTGCTGCGTTTATGCCCCTGTACACATGCTTGATTCTCTTTTGGAGACATAGCAATCCATAGGTTTTCCGATACTTACTAGTCAGGTACATTCTTAGGCGTTTAATATGCGGTGTTGAGTCCATTTCTTTGAGCAAGGAGTAGCTCCTGTCTATTCCAATTTTGACTTAAGGAACTTTATCTGTGCTCATTTCAATCTCTGGTTTTATGCAGCACCCCAACTCACCTTTACCCTTAAGCAAGCATAAGTTGGTTTTCTAAATTTGAGACCCTGTTCTGTTCTGTAATTCAGTTCCTGTGTAGCCAAGTTTACATTCCGTGTATTACTGATATCTTATGATGTTTCTTTTCTGTGTGACTTATTTCAGTTAGAATCATCATACCTGAATGCACTCATTGTGCTGCTACGGGCCTGATGTCACTGATTTCATTGCTGAGTGATATTGCTTTGTAAGTAAATACCACAACTTCTTTATCCATTTTTCACTTTCTGCGATGTTGAACTTGTACTGTAAACGAGGTTCTTGTAAACAGAGCCGTTCGAAAGTTTGGGGTGGCTGTGTCTTTTTGATTTTAATTTCCCTAAGCTATAGGACCATAAGTGGCAGTGCCCTAGGCTCTGTTGCTTTGTTTTTTAGATGTTTCAGGAAACACCATACACGTCTCCCGAGTGGTTGTTGGCAATTTACATCCCGCCCATCAGCATAACAAGGCTCCCAGTTCTCCATGGCCTGTCTTGTCTTTCTGGATTTTACAATTTTTTCAGATGGCCCTTTTGACCGGGGGGAAGTGAGACTTCATTGTAGTGCAGATTTCCTTTGCAAGCTTGCTTGGTTGGCCAAAATGGGCGTATGCGTTTTTTCCTGAATATATTCAGGAAAAAACGCATACGCCCTTTTTGGCCAAGTGCATCATTGTGGACGTTCTGCCTCTTTTCCTATGCTTTCAATGCAATTCCAGTCTACCTCCTGAAATCGGTTTCCTGCAATTCTGCCCAGCTTTCAAGTCCTCTTGGCAGCCTTATTTCAGTCTATTTTTGGACGATAGCTGTCATTTATAAGTCTGCAGGTTTGTGAATTACAGTGCCCCTGAGCTCCTTTCTTCAACTCGCTTTCTTGTGACCTGGCCGCAACACCGCAGGATGGCTTCAGGCCCTAATCTGGTTCTGGCACGGCACGCTGAGCCTTTGGTTAATTCCTCTTCCTGGTGAGAAATGAGAGTTAAATTTGCCCGTCCAGAAACCTCCAGCTAGTCTCTCATTGGTTCTCGCTATTCCTGTTCATCTTCCGCAGAAATTGCAAACTGGGCCAAACAGGAGGTTAAAGGTGCTGACTCTCCAAGTGGGGAGAGTGTTAGTAAAGCGTCTGGAATGTTGCACCCGAGTACCAGGGGAGGAAAACTGAGACATATTTGAACACGTCTCCCGATCACATGGTTGATCATACTCTAGGTTCCACATGCATGTTTTAGCTGAAGGAAGAATACCTTAAACCTGGAGAGTTGAGACCCGTGTAATGCGTACCATGCAATATGACTTCAAAGGGTCTTCATTTGCTCACCGAACCTCTCCAATCCTATCACTGCTGCGTTTATGCCCCTGTACACATGCTTGATTCTCTTTTGGAGACATAGCAATCCATAGGTTTTCCGATACTTACTAGTCAGGTACATTCTTAGGCGTTTAATATGAGGTGTTGAGTCCATTTCTTTGAGCAAGGAGTAGCTCCTGTCTATTCCATATTTGACTTAAGGAACTTTATCTGTGCTCATTTCAATCTCTGGTTTTATGCAGCACCCCAACTCACCTTTACCCTTAAGCAAGCATAAGTTGGTTTTCTAAATTTGAGACCCTGTTCTGTTCTGTAATTCAGTTCCTGTGTAGCCAAGTTTACATTCCGTGTATTACTGATATCTTATGATGTTTCTTTTCTGTGTGACTTATTTCAGTTAGAATCATCATACCTGAATGCACTCATTGTGCTGCTACGGGCCTGATGACACAGATTTCATTGCTGAGTGATATTGCTTTGTAAGTAAATACCACAACTTCTTTATCCATTTTTCACTTTCTGCGATGTTGAACTTGTACTGTAAACGAGGTTCTTGTAAACAGAGCCGTTCGAAAGTTTGGGGTGGCTGTGTCTTTTTGATTTTAATTTCCCTAAGCTATGGGACCATAAGTGGCAGTGCCCTAGGCTCTGTTGCTTTGTTTTTTAGATGTTTCAGGAAACACCATACACTTCTCCCGAGTGTCTGTTGGCAATTTACATCCCGCCCATCAGCATAACAAGGCTCCCAGTTCTCCATGGCCTGACCTGCCTTTCTGGATTTTACACTTTTTTCAGATGGCCCTTTTGACCGGGGGGAAGTGAGACTTCATTGTAGTGCAGATTTCCTTTGCAAGCTTGCTTGGTTGGCCAAAAAGGGCGTATGCGTTTTTTCCTGAATATATTCAGGAAAAAACGCATACGCCCTTTTTGGCCAAGTGCATCATTGTGGATGTTCTGCCTCTTTTCCTATGCTTTCAATGCAATTCCAGTCGACCTCCTGAAATCGGTTTCCTGCAATTCTGCCCCGCTTTCAAGTCCTCTTGGCAGCCTTACTTCAGTCTATTTTTGGACGATAGCTGTCATTTATAACTCTGCAGGTTTGTGAATTACAGTGCCCCTGAGCTCCTTTCTTCAACTCGCTTTCTTGTGACCTGGCTGCAACACCGCAGGATGGCTTCAGGCCCTAATCTGGTTCCGGCACGGCACGCTGAGCCTTTGGTTAATTCCTCTTCCTGGTGGGAAATGAGAGTTAAATTTGCCCGTCCAGACACCTCCAGCTTCTCTCTCATTGGTTCTCGCTATTCCTGTTCATCTTCCGCAGAAATTGCAAACTGGGCCAAACAGGAGGTTAAAGGGACTGACTCTCCAAGTCGGAAGAGTGTTAGTAAAGCGTCTGGAATGTTGCACCCGAGTACCAGGGGAGGAAAACTGAGACATATTTGAACACGTCTCCCGTTCACATGGTTGATCGTACTCTGGGTTCCACATGCATGTTTTAGCTGAAGGAAGAATACCTTAAACCTGGGTACTTGAGACCCGTGGAATGGATACCATGCAATATGACTTCAAAGGGTCTTCATTTGCTCACCGAACCTCTCCAATCCTATCACTGCTGCGTTTATGCCCCTGTACACACGCTTGATTCTCTTTTGGAGACATAGCAATCCATAGGTTTTAAGATACTTACTAGTCAGGTACATTCTTAGGCGTTTAATATGGGGTGTTGAGTCCATTTCGTTGAGCAAGGAGTAGATCTTGTCTATTCCATATGTGGCTTAAGGAACTTTATCTGTGCTCATTTCAATCTCTGGTTTTATGCAGCACCCCAACTCACCTTTCCCCTTAAGCAAGCATAAGTTGCTTTTCTAAATTTGAGACACTGTTCTGTTCTGTAATTCAGTTCCTGTGTAGCCAAGTTTACATTCCGTGTATTAGTGATATCTTATGATGTTTCTTTTTCTGTGTGACTTATTTTAGTTAGAATCATCGTACCTGAATCCACTCATTTTGCTGCTAAGGGCCTGATGACATAGATTTCATTGCTGAGTGATATTGCTTTGTAAGTAAATACCACAACTTCTTTATCCATTTTTCACTTTCTGTGATGTTGAACTTGTACTGTAAACGAGGTTCTTGTAAACAGAGGCGTCCCAAACTTTGGGGTGGCTGTGTCTTTTTGATTTTAATTTCCCTAAGCTATAGGACCATAAGTGGCAGTGCCCTAGGCTCTGTTGCTTTGTTTTTTAGATGTTTCAGGAAACACCATACACTTCTCCCGAGTGTCTGTTGGCAATTTACATCCCTCCCATCAGCATAACAAGGCTCCCAGTTCTCCATGGCCTGTCCTGCATTTCTGGATTTTACACTTTTTTCAGATGGCCCTTTTCACCGGGGGGAAGTGAGACTTCATTGTAGTGCAGATTTCTTTTGCAAGCTTGCTTGGTTGGCCAAAAAGGGCGTATGCGTTTTTTCCTGAATATATTCAGGAAAAAACGCATACGCCCTTTTTGGCCAAGTGCATCATTGTGGACGTTCTGCCTCTTTTCCTATGCTTTCAATGCAATTCCAGTCTATCTCCTGAAATCGGTTTCCTGCAATTCTGCCCCGCTTTCAAGTCCTCTTGGCAGCCTTACTTCAGTCTATTTTTGGACGATAGCTGTCATTTATAACTCTGCAGGTTTGTGAATTACAGTGCCCCTGAGCTCCTTTCTTCAACTCGCTTTCTTGTGACCTGGCCGCAACACCGCAGGATGGCTTCAGGCCCTAATCTGGTTCCGGTACGGCACGCTGAGCCTTTGGTTATTTCCTCTTCCTGTTGGGAAATGAGAGTTAAATTTGCCCGTCCAGACACCTCCAGCTAGCCTCTCATTGGTTCTCGCTATTCCTGTTCATCTTCCGCAGAAATTGCAAACTGTGCCAAACAGGATGTTAAAGGCGCTGACTCTCCAAGTGGGGAGAGTGTTAGTAAAGCGTCTGGAATGTTGCACCCGAGTACCAGGGGAGGAAAACTGAGACATATTTGAACACGTCTCCCGATCACATGGTTGATCATACTCTGGGTTCCACATGCATGTTTTATTTGAAGGAAGAATACCTAAAACCTGGGTAGTTGAAACCCGTGGAATGGGTACCATGCAATATGACTTCAAAGGGTCTTCATTTGCTCACCGAACCTCTCCAATCCTATCACTGCTGCGTTTATACCCCTGTACACATGCTTGATTCTCTTTCGGAGACATAGCAATCCATAGGTTTTAAGATACTTACTAGTCAGGTACATTCTTAGGCGTTTAATATGCGGTGTTGAGTCCATTTCGTTGAGCAAGGAGTAGCTCTTGTCTATTCCATATTTGACTTAAGGAACTTTATCTGTGCTCATTTCAATCTCTGGTTTTATGCAGCACCCCAACTCACCTTTACCCTTAAGCAAGCATAAGTTGGTTTTCTAAATTTGAGACCCTGTTCTGTTCTGTAATTCAGTTCCTGTGTAGCCAAGTTTACATTCCGTGTATTACTGATATCTTATGATGTTTCTTTTTCTGTGTGACTTACTTCAGTTAGAATCATCATACCTGAATCCACTCATTGTGCTGCTAAGGGCCTGATGACACAGATTTCATTGCTGAGTGATATTGCTTTGTAAGTAAATACCACAACTTCTTTATCCATTTTTCACTTTCTGCGATGTTGAACTTGTACTGTAAACGAGGTTCTTGTATACAGAGCCGTTCCAAACTTTGGGGTGGCTGTGTCTTTTTGATTTTAATTTCCCTAAGCTATAGGACCATAAGTGGAAGTGCCCTAGGTTCGGTTGCTTTGTTTTTTAGATGTTTCAGGAAACACCATACACTTCTCCCGAGTGGTTGTTGGCAATTTACATCCCGCCCATCAGCATAACAAGGCTCCCAGTTCTCCATGGCCTGTCCTGCCTTTCTGGATTTTACACTTTTTTCAGATGGCCCTTTTGACTGGGGGGAAGTGAGACTTCATTGTAGTGCAGATTTCCTTTGCAAGCTTGCTTGGTTGGCCAAAAAGGGCGTATGCGTTTTTTCCTGAATATATTCAGGAAAAAACGCATACGCCCTTTTTGGCCAAGTGCATCATTGTGGACGTTCTGCCTCTTTTCCTATGCTTTCAATGCAATTCCAGTCTACCTCCTGAAATCGGTTTCCTGCAATTCTGCCCCGCTTTCAAGTCCTCTTGGCAGCCTTACTTCAGTATATTTTTGGACGATAGCTGTCATTTATAACTCTGCAGGTTTGTGAATTACAGTGCCCCTGAGCTCCTTTCTTCAACTCGCTTTCTTTTGAGCTGGCCGCAACACCGCAGGATGGCTTCAGGCCCTAATCTGGTTCTGGTATGGCACGCTGAGCCTTTGGTTATTTCCTCTTCCTGTTGGGAAATGAGAGTTAAATTTGCCCGTCCAGACACCTCCAGCTAGTCTCTCATTGGTTCTCGCTATTCCTGTTCATCTTCCGCAGAAATTGCAAACTGTGCCAAACAGGAGGTTAAAGGCGCTGACTCTCCAAGTGGGGAGAGTGTTAGTAAAGCGTCTGGAATGTTGCACCCGAGTACCAGGGGAGGAAAACTGAGACATATTTGAACACGTCTCCCGATCACATGGTTGAGCATACTCTGGGTTCCACATGCATGTTTTAGCTGAAGGAAGAATACCTAAAACCTGGGTAGTTGAAACCCGTGGAATGGGTACCATGCAATATGACTTCATAGGGTCTTCATTTGCTCACCGAACCTCTCCAATCCTATCACTGCTGCGTTTATGCCCCTGTACACATGCTTGATTCTCTTTCGGAGACATAGCAATCCATAGGTTTTAAGATACTTACTAGTCAGGTACATTCTTAGGCGTTTAATATGCGGTGTTGAGTCCATTTCGTTGAGCAAGGAGTAGCTCTTGTCTATTCCATATTTGGCTTAAGGAACTTTATCTGTGCTCATTTCAATCTCTGGTTTTATGCAGCACCCCAAGTCACCTTTACCCTTAAGCAAGCATAAGTTGGTTTTCTAAATTTGAGACCCTGTTCTGTTCTGTAATTCAGTTCCTGTGTAGCCAAGTTTACATTCCGTGTATTACTGATATCTTATGATGTTTCTTTTTCTGTGTGACTTACTTCAGTTAGAATCATCATACCTGAATCCACTCATTGTGCTGCTAAGGGCCTGATGACACAGATTTCATTGCTGAGTGATATTGCTTTGTAAGTAAATACCACAACTTCTTTATCCATTTTTCACATTCTGCGATGTTGAACTTGTACTGTAAACGAGGTTCTTGTAAACGGAGCCGTTCCAAACTTTGGGGTGGCTGTGTCTTTTTGATTTTAATTTCCCTAAGCTATAGGACCATAAGTGGAAGTGCCCTAGGTTCTGTTGCTTTGTTTTTTAGATGTTTCAGGAAACACCATACACTTCTTCCGAGTGGTTGTTGGCAATTTACATCCCGCCCATCAGCATAACAAGGCTCCCAGTTCTCCATGGCCTGTCCTGCCTTTCTGGATTTTACACTTTTTTCAGATGGCCCTTTTGACCGGGGGGAAGTGAGACTTCATTGTAGTGCAGATTTCCTTTGCAAGCTTGCTTGGATGGCGAAAAAGGGCGTATGCGTTTTTTCCTGAATATATTCAGGAAAAAACGCATACGCCCTTTTTGGCCAAGTGCATCATTGTGGACGTTCTGCCTCTTTTCCTATGCTTTCAATGCAATTCCAGTCTACCTCCTGAAATCGGTTTCCTGCAATTCTGCCCCGCTTTCAAGTCCTCTTGGCAGCCTTACTTCAGTCTATTTTTGGACGATAGCTGTCATTTATAACTCTGCATGTTTGTGAATTACAGTGCCCCTGAGCTCCTTTCTTCAACTCGCTTTCTTGTGACCTGGCCGCAACACCGCAGGATGGCTTCAGGCCCTAATCTGGTTCCGGTACGGCACGCTGAGCCTTTGGTTATTTCCTCTTCCTGGTGGGAAATGAGAGTTAAATTTGCCCGTCCAGACACCTCCAGCTAGCCTCTCATTGGTTCTCGCTATTCCTGTTCATCTTCCGCAGAAATTGCAAACTGGGCCAAACAGGAGGTTAAAGGCGCTGACTCTCCAAGTGGGGAGAGTGTTAGTAAAGCGTCTGGAATGTTGCACCCGAGTACCAGGGGAGGAAAACTGAGACATATTTGAACACGTCTCCCGTTCACATGGTTGATCATACTTGGGTTCCACATGCATGTTTTAGCTGAAGGAAGAATACCTAAAACCTGGGTAGTTGAAACCCGTGGAATGGGTACCATGCAATATGACTTCAAAGGGTCTTCATTTGTTCACCGAACCTCTCCAATCCTATCACTGCTGCGTTTATGCCCCTGTACACATGCTTGATTCTCTTTCGGAGACATAGCAATCCATAGGTTTTAAGATACTTACTAGTCAGGTACATTCTTAGGCGTTTAATATGCGGTGTTGAGTCCATTTCGTTGAGCAAGGAGTAGCTCTTGTCTATTCCATATTTGGCTTAAGGAACTTTATCTGTGCTCATTTCAATCCCTGGTTTTATGCAGCAACCCAACTCACCTTTCCCCTTAAGCAAGCATAAGTTGGTTTTCTAAATTTGAGACCCTGTTCTGTTTTGGAATTCAGTTCCTGTGTAGCCAAGTTTACATTCCGTGTATTAGTGATATCTTATGATGTTTCTTTTTCTGTGTGACTTACTTCAGTTAGAATCATCATACCTGAATCCACTCATTGTGATGCTAAGGGCCTGATGACATAGAATTCATTGCTGAGTGATATTGCTTTGTAAGTAAATACCACAACTTCTTTATCCATTTTTCACTTTCTGCGATGTTGAACTTGTACTGTAAACGAGGTTCTTGTAAACAGAGGCGTCCCAAACTTTGGGGTGGCTGTGTCTTTTTGATTTTAATTTCCCTAAGCTATAGGACCATAAGTGGCAGTGCCCTAGGCTCTGTTGCTTTGTTTTTTAGATGTTTCAGGAAACACCATACACTTCTCCCGAGTGTCTGTTGACAATTTACATCCCGCCCATCAGCATAACAAGGCTCCCAGTTCTCCATGGCCTGTCCTGCCTTTCTGGATTTTACACTTTTTTCAGATGGCCCTTTTGACCGGGGGGAAGTGAGACTTCATTGTAGTGCAGATTTCCTTTGCAAGCTTGCTTGGTTGGCCAAAAAGGGCGTATGCGTTTTTTCCTGAATATATTCAGGAAAAAACGCATACGCCCTTTTTGGCCAAGTGCATCATTGTGGACGTTCTGCCTCTTTTCCTATGCTTTCAATGCAATTCCAGTCTACCTCCTGAAATCGGTTTCCTGCAATTCTGCCCCGCTTTCAAGTCCTCTTGGCAGCCTTACTTCAGTCTATTTTTGGACGATAGCTGTCATTTATAACTCTGCAGGTTTGTGAATTACAGTGCCCCTGAGCTCCTTTCTTCAACTCGCTTTCTTGTGACCTGGCCGCAACACCGCAGGATGGCTTCAGGCCCTAATCTGGTTCCGGCACGGCACGCTGAGCCTTTGGTTATTTCCTCTTCCTGGTGGGAAATGAGAGTTAAATTTGCCCGTCCAGACACCTCCAGCTAGTCTCTCATTGGTTCTCGCTATTCCTGTTCATCTTCCGCAGAAATTGCAAACTGGGCCAAACAGGAGGTTAAAGGGACTGACTCTCCAAGTCGGGAGAGTGTTAGTAAAGCGTCTGGAATGTTGCACCCGAGTACCAGGGTACGAAAACTGAGACATATTTGAACACGTCTCCCGATCACATGGTTGATCATACTCTAGGTTCCACATGCATGTTTTAGCTGAAGGAAGAATACCTTAAACCTGGGTAGTTGAAACCCGTTGAATGGGTACCATGCAATATGACTTCAAAGGGTCTTCATTTGCTCACCGAACCTCTCCAATCCTATCACTGCTGCGTTTATGCCCCTGTACACATGTTTGATTCTCTTTCGGAGACATAGCAATCCATAGGTTTTAAGATACTTACTAGTCAGGTACATTCTTAGGCGTTTAATATGCGGTGTTGAGTCCATTTCGTTGAGCAAGGAGTAGTTCTTGTCTATTCCATATTTGACTTAAGGAACTTTATCTGTGCTCATTTCAATCTCTGGTTTTATGCAGCACCCCAACTCACCTTTCCCCTTAAGCAAGCATAAGTTGGTTTTCTAAATTTGAGTCCCTGTTCTGTTCTGTAATTCAGTTCCTGTGTAGCCAAGTTTACATTCTGTGTACTACTGATATCTTACGATGTTTCTTTTTCTGTGTGACTTACTTCAGTTAGAATCATCATACCTGAATCCACTCATTGTGCTGCTAAGGGCCTGATGACACAGATTTCATTGCTGAGTGATATTGCTTTGTAAGTAAATACCACAACTTCTTTATCCATTTTTCACTTTCTGCGATGTTGAACTTGTACTGTAAACGAGGTTCTTGTAAACAGAGCCGTTCCAAACTTTGGGGTGGCTGTGTCTTTTTGATTTTAATTTCCCTAAGCTATAGGACCATAAGTGGAAGTGCCCTAGGTTCTGTTGCTTTGTTTTTTAGATGTTTCAGGAAACACCATACACTCCTCCCAAGTGTCTGTTGGCAATTTACATCCCGCCCATCAGCATAACAAGGCTCCCAGTTCTCAATGGCCTGTTGCCTTTCTGGATTTTACACTTTTTTCAGATGGCCCTTTTGACCGGGGGGAAGTGAGACTTCATTGTAGTGCAGATTTCCTTTGCAAGCTTGCTTGGTTGGCCAAAAAGGGCGTATGCGTTTTTTCCTGAATATATTCAGGAAAAAACGCATACGCCCTTTTTGGCCAAGTGCATCATTGTGGACGTTCTGCCTCTTTTCCTATGCTTTCAATGCAATTCCAGTCTACCTCCTGAAATCGGTTTCCTGCAATTCTGCCCCACTTTCAAGTCCTCTTGGCAGCCTTACTTCAGTCTATTTTTGGACGATAGCTGTCATTTATAACTCTGCAGGTTTGTGAATTACAGTGCCCCTGAGCTCCTTTCTTCAACTCGCTTTCTTGTGACCTGGCCGCAACACCGCAGGATGGCTTCAGGCCCTAATCTGGTTCCGGTACGGCACGCTGAGCCTTTGGTTATTTCCTCTTCCTGGTGGGAAATGAGAGTTAAATTTGCCCGTCCAGACACCTCCAGCTAGTCTCTCATTGGTTCTCGCTATTCCTGTTCATCTTCCGCAGAAATTGCAAACTGGGCCAAACAGGAGGTTAAAGGCGCTGACTCTCCAAGTCGGGAGAGTGTTAGTAAAGCGTCTGGAATGTTGCACCCGAGTACCAGGGGAGGAAAACTGAGACATATTTGAACACGTCTCCCATTCACATGGTTGATCATACTTGGGTTCCACATGCATGTTTTAGCTGAAGGAAGAATACCTTAAACCTGGGTAGTTGAAACCCGTGGAATGGGTACCATGCAATATGACTTCAAAGGGTCTTCATTTGCTCACCGAACCTCTCCAATCCTATCACTGCTGCGTTTATGCCCCTGTACACATGCTTGATGCTCTTTCGGAGACATAGCAATCCATAGGTTTTAAGATACTTACTAGTCAGGTACATTCTTAGGCGTTTAATATGCGGTGTTGAGTCCATTTCGTTGAGCCAGGAGTAGCTCTTGTCTATTCCATATTTGACTTAAGGAACTTTATCTGTGCTCATTTCAATCTCTGGTTTTATGCAGCACCCCACTCACCTTTACACTTAAGCAAGCATAAGTTGGTTTTCTAAATTTGAGACCCTGTTCTGTTTTGGAATTCAGTTCCTGTGTAGCCAAGTTTACATTCCGTGTATTAGTGATATCTTATGATGTTTCTTTTTCTGTGTGACTTATTTCAGTTAGAATCATCATACCTGAATCCACTCATTGTGCTGCTAAGGGCCTGATGACATAGATTTCATTGCTGAGTGATATTGCTTTGTAAGTAAATACCACAACTTCTTTATCCATTTTTCACTTTCTGCGATGTTGAACTTGTGCTGTAAACGAGGTTCTTGTAAACAGAGCCGTTCTAAACTTTGGGGTGGCTGTGTCTTTTTGATTTTAATTTCCCTAAGCTATAGGACCATAAGTGGAAGTGCCCTAGGTTCTGTTGCTTTGTTTTTTAGATGTTTCAGGAAACACCATATACTTCTCCCGAGTGGTTGTTGGCAATTTACATCCCGCCCATCAGATTAACAAGGCTCCCAGTTCTCCATGGCCTGTCCTGCCTTTCTGGATTTTACACTTTTTTCAGATGGCCCTTTTGACCGAGGGGAAGTGAGACTTCATTGTAGTGCAGATTTCCTTTGCAAGCTTGCTTGGTTGGCCAAAAAGGGCGTATGCGTTTTTTCCTGAATATATTCAGGAAAAAACGCATACGCCCTTTTTGGCCAAGTGCATCATTGTGGACGTTCTGCCTCTTTTCCTATGCTTTCAATGCAATTCCAGTCTACCTCCTGAAATCGGTTTCCTGCAATTCTGCCCCGCTTTCAAGTCCTCTTGGCAGCCTTACTTCAGTCTATTTTTGGACGATAGCTGTCATTTATAACTCTGCAGGTTTGTGAATTACAGTGCCCCTGAGCTCCTTTCTTCAACTCGCTTTCTTGTGACCTGGCCGCAACACCGCAGGATGGCTTCAGGCCCTAATCTGGTTCCGGCACGGCACGCTGAGCCTTTGGTTATTTCCTCTTCCTGGTGGGAAATGAGAGTTAAATTTGCCCGTCCAGACTCCTCCAGCTAGTCTCTCATTGGTTCTCGGTATTCCTGTTCATCTTCCGCAGAAATTGCAAACTGGGCCAAACAGGAGGTTAAAGGCGCTGACTCTCCAAGTGGGGAGAGTGTTAGTAAAGCATCTGGAATGTTGCACCCGAGTACCAGGGGAGGAAAACTGAGACATATTTGAACACGTCTCCCGTTCACATGGTTGATCATACTTGGGTTCCACATGCATGTTTTAGCTGAAGGAAGAATACCTTAAACCTGGAGAGTTGAGACCCGTGTAATGGGTACCATGCAATATGACTTCAAAGGGTCTTCATTTGCTCACCGAACCTCTCCAATCCTATCACTGCTGCGTTTATGCCCCTGTACACATGCTTGATTCTCTTTCGGAGACATAGCAATCCATAGGTTTGAAGATACTTACTAGTTAGGTACATTCTTAGGCGTTTAATATGCGGGTGTTGAGTCCATTTCGTTGAGCAAGGAGTAGCTCTTGTCTATTCCATATTTGGCTTAAGGAACTTTATCTGTGCTCATTTCAATCTCTGGTTTTATGCAGCACCCCAACTCACCTTTACCCTTAAGCAAGCATAAGTTGGTTTTCTAAATTTGAGTCCCTGTTCTGTTCTGTAATTCAGTTCCTGTGTAGCCAAGTTTACATTCCGTGTACTACTGATATCTTATGATGTTTCTTTTTCTGTGTGACTTACTTCAGTTAGAATCATCATACCTGAATCCACTCATTGTGCTGCTAAGGGCCTGATGACACAGATTTCATTGCTGAGTGATATTGCTTTGTAAGTAAATACCACAACTTCTTTATCCATTTTTCACTTTCTGCGATGTTGAACTTGTACTGTAAACGAGGTTCTTGTAAACAGAGCCGTTCCAAACTTTGGGGTGGCTGTGTCTTTTTGATTTTAATTTCCCTAAGCTATAGGACCATAAGTGGAAGTGCCCTAGGTTCTGTTGCTTTGTTTTTTAGATGTTTCAGGAAACACCATACACTCCTCCCAAGTGTCTGTTGGCAATTTACATCCCGCCCATCAGCATAACAAGGCTCCCAGTTCTCAATGGCCTGTTGCCTTTCTGGATTTTACACTTTTTTCAGATGGCCCTTTTGACCGGGGGGAAGTGAGACTTCATTGTAGTGCAGATTTCCTTTGCAAGCTTGCTTGGTTGGCCAAAAAGGGCGTATGCGTTTTTTCCTGAATATATTCAGGAAAAAACGCATACGCCCTTTTTGGCCAAGTGCATCATTGTGGACGTTCTGCCTCTTTTCCTATGCTTTCAATGCAATTCCAGTCTACCTCCTGAAATCGGTTTCCTGCAATTCTGCCCCACTTTCAAGTCCTCTTGGCAGCCTTACTTCAGTCTATTTTTGGACGATAGCTGTCATTTATAACTCTGCAGGTTTGTGAATTACAGTGCCCCTGAGCTCCTTTCTTCAACTCGCTTTCTTGTGACCTGGCCGCAACACCGCAGGATGGCTTCAGGCCCTAATCTGGTTCCGGTACGGCACGCTGAGCCTTTGGTTATTTCCTCTTCCTGGTGGGAAATGAGAGTTAAATTTGCCCGTCCAGACACCTCCAGCTAGTCTCTCATTGGTTCTCGCTATTCCTGTTCATCTTCCGCAGAAATTGCAAACTGGGCCAAACAGGAGGTTAAAGGCGCTGACTCTCCAAGTCGGGAGAGTGTTAGTAAAGCGTCTGGAATGTTGCACCCGAGTACCAGGGGAGGAAAACTGAGACATATTTGAACACGTCTCCCATTCACATGGTTGATCATACTTGGGTTCCACATGCATGTTTTAGCTGAAGGAAGAATACCTTAAACCTGGGTAGTTGAAACCCGTGGAATGGGTACCATGCAATATGACTTCAAAGGGTCTTCATTTGCTCACCGAACCTCTCCAATCCTATCACTGCTGCGTTTATGCCCCTGTACACATGCTTGATGCTCTTTCGGAGACATAGCAATCCATAGGTTTTAAGATACTTACTAGTCAGGTACATTCTTAGGCGTTTAATATGCGGTGTTGAGTCCATTTCGTTGAGCCAGGAGTAGCTCTTGTCTATTCCATATTTGACTTAAGGAACTTTATCTGTGCTCATTTCAATCTCTGGTTTTATGCAGCACCCCACTCACCTTTACACTTAAGCAAGCATAAGTTGGTTTTCTAAATTTGAGACCCTGTTCTGTTTTGGAATTCAGTTCCTGTGTAGCCAAGTTTACATTCCGTGTATTAGTGATATCTTATGATGTTTCTTTTTCTGTGTGACTTATTTCAGTTAGAATCATCATACCTGAATCCACTCATTGTGCTGCTAAGGGCCTGATGACATAGATTTCATTGCTGAGTGATATTGCTTTGTAAGTAAATACCACAACTTCTTTATCCATTTTTCACTTTCTGCGATGTTGAACTTGTACTGTAAACGAGGTTCTTGTAAACAGAGCCGTTCTAAACTTTGGGGTGGCTGTGTCTTTTTGATTTTAATTTCCCTAAGCTATAGGACCATAAGTGGAAGTGCCCTAGGTTCTGTTGCTTTGTTTTTTAGATGTTTCAGGAAACACCATATACTTCTCCCGAGTGGTTGTTGGCAATTTACATCCCGCCCATCAGATTAACAAGGCTCCCAGTTCTCCATGGCCTGTCCTGCCTTTCTGGATTTTACACTTTTTTCAGATGGCCCTTTTGACCGAGGGGAAGTGAGACTTCATTGTAGTGCAGATTTCCTTTGCAAGCTTGCTTGGTTGGCCAAAAAGGGCGTATGCGTTTTTTCCTGAATATATTCAGGAAAAAACGCATACGCCCTTTTTGGCCAAGTGCATCATTGTGGACGTTCTGCCTCTTTTCCTATGCTTTCAGTGCAATTCCAGTCTACCTCCTGAAATCGGTTTCCTGCAATTCTGCCCCGCTTTCAAGTCCTCTTGGCAGCCTTACTTCAGTCTATTTTTGGACGATAGCTGTCATTTATAACTCTGCAGGTTTGTGAATTACAGTGCCCCTGAGCTCCTTTCTTCAACTCGCTTTCTTTTGAGCTGGCCGCAACACCGCAGGATGGCTTCAGGCCCTAATCTGGTTCTGGTATGGCACGCTGAGCCTTTGGTTATTTCCTCTTCCTGGTGGGAAATGAGAGTTAAATTTGCCCGTCCAGACACCTCCAGCTAGTCTCTCATTGGTTCTCGCTATTCCTGTTCATCTTCCGCAGAAATTGCAAACTGTGCCAAACAGGAGGTTAAAGGCGCTGACTCTCCAAGTGGGGAGAGTGTTAGTAAAGCGTCTGGAATGTTGCACCCGAGTACCAGGGGAGGAAAACTGAGACATATTTGAACACGTCTCCCGATCACATGGTTGAGCATACTCTGGGTTCCACATGCATGTTTTAGCTGAAGGAAGAATACCTAAAACCTGGGTAGTTGAAACCCGTGGAATGGGTACCATGCAATATGACTTCATAGGGTCTTCATTTGCTCACCGAACCTCTCCAATCCTATCACTGCTGCGTTTATGCCCCTGTACACATGCTTGATTCTCTTTCGGAGACATAGCAATCCATAGGTTTTAAGATACTTACTAGTCAGGTACATTCTTAGGCGTTTAATATGCGGTGTTGAGTCCATTTCGTTGAGCAAGGAGTAGCTCTTGTCTATTCCATATTTGGCTTAAGGAACTTTATCTGTGCTCATTTCAATCTCTGGTTTTATGCAGCACCCCAAGTCACCTTTACCCTTAAGCAAGCATAAGTTGGTTTTCTAAATTTGAGACCCTGTTCTGTTCTGTAATTCAGTTCCTGTGTAGCCAAGTTTACATTCCGTGTATTACTGATATCTTATGATGTTTCTTTTTCTGTGTGACTTACTTCAGTTAGAATCATCATACCTGAATCCACTCATTGTGCTGCTAAGGGCCTGATGACACAGATTTCATTGCTGAGTGATATTGCTTTGTAAGTAAATACCACAACTTCTTTATCCATTTTTCACTTTCTGCGATGTTGAACTTGTACTGTAAACGAGGTTCTTGTAAACGGAGCCGTTCCAAACTTTGGGGTGGCTGTGTCTTTTTGATTTTAATTTCCCTAAGCTATAGGACCATAAGTGGAAGTGCCCTAGGTTCTGTTGCTTTGTTTTTTAGATGTTTCAGGAAACACCATACACTTCTTCCGAGTGGTTGTTGGCAATTTACATCCCGCCCATCAGCATAACAAGGCTCCCAGTTCTCCATGGCCTGTCCTGCCTTTCTGGATTTTACACTTTTTTCAGATGGCCCTTTTGACCGGGGGGAAGTGAGACTTCATTGTAGTGCAGATTTCCTTTGCAAGCTTGCTTGGTTGGCCAAAAAGGGCGTATGCGTTTTTTCCTGAATATATTCAGGAAAAAACGCATACGCCCTTTTTGGCCAAGTGCATCATTGTGGACGTTCTGCCTCTTTTCCTATGCTTTCAATGCAATTCCAGTCTACCTCCTGAAATCGGTTTCCTGCAATACTGCCCCGCTTTCAAGTCCTCTTGGCAGCCTTACTTCAGTCTATTTTTGGACGATAGCTGTCATTTATAACTCTGCAGGTTTGTGAATTACAGTGCCCCTGAGCTCCTTTCTTCAACTCGCTTTCTTGTGACCTGGCTGCAACACCGCAGGATGGCTTCAGGCCCTAATCTGGTTCCGGTACGGCACGCTGAGCCTTTGGTTATTTCCTCTTCCTGGTTGGAAATGAGAGTTAAATTTGCCCGTCCAGACACCTTCAGCTAGCCTCTCATTGGTTCTCGCTATTCCTGTTCATCTTCCGCAGAAATTGCAAACTGGGCCAAACAGGAGGTTAAAGGCGCTGACTCTCCAAGTGGGGAGAGTGTTAGTAAAGCATCTGGAATGTTGCACCCGAGTACCAGGGGAGGAAAACTGAGACATATTTGAACACGTCTCCCGTTCACATGGTTGATCATACTTGGGTTCCACATGCATGTTTTAGCTGAAGGAAGAATACCTAAAACCTGGGTAGTTGAAACCCGTGGAATGGGTACCATGCAATATGACTTCAAAGGGTCTTCATTTGCTCACCGAACCTCTCCAATCCTATCACTGCTGCGTTTATGCCCCTGTACACATGCTTGATTCTCTTTCGGAGACATAGCAATCCATAGGTTTTAAGATACTTACTAGTCAGGTACATTCTTAGGCGTTTAATATGCGGTGTTGAGTCCATTTCGTTGAGCAAGGAGTAGCTCTTGTCTATTCCATATTTGACTTAAGGAACTTTATCTGTGCTCATTTCAATCTCTGGTTTTATGCAGCACCCCAACTCACCTTTACCCTTAAGCAAGCATAAGTTGGTTTTCTAAATTTGAGACCCTGTTCTGTTCTGTAATTCAGTTCCTGTGTAGCCAAGTTTACATTCCGTGTATTACTGATATCTTATGATGTTTCTTTTTCTGTGTGACTTACTTCAGTTAGAATCATCATACCTGAATCCACTCATTGTGCTGCTAAGGGCCTGATGACACAGATTTCATTGCTGAGTGATATTGCTTTGTAAGTAAATACCACAACTTCTTTATCCATTTTTCACTTTCTGCGATGTTGAACTTGTACTGTAAACGAGGTTCTTGTAAACAGAGCCGTTCCAAACTTTGGGGTGGCTGTGTCTTTTTGATTTTAATTTCCCTAAGCTATAGGACCATAAGTGGAAGTGCCCTAGGTTCTGTTGCTTTGTTTTTTAGATGTTTCAGGAAACACCATACACTTCTCCCGAGTGTCTGTTGGCAATTTACATCCCGCCCATCAGCATAACAAGGCTCCCAGTTCTCCATGGCCTGTCCTGCCTTTCTGGATTTTACACTTTTTTCAGATGGCCCTTTTGACCGGGGGGAAGTGAGACTTCATTGTAGTGCAGATTTCCTTTGCAAGCTTGCTTGGATGGCGAAAAAGGGCGTATGCGTTTTTTCCTGAATATATTCAGGAAAAAACGCATACGCCCTTTTTGGCCAAGTGCATCATTGTGGACGTTCTGCCTCTTTTCCTATGCTTTCAATGCAATTCCAGTCTACCTCCTGAAATCGGTTTCCTGCAATTCTGCCCCGGTTTCAAGTCCTCTTGGCAGCCTTACTTCAGTCTATTTTTGGACGATAGCTGTCATTTATAACTCTGCATGTTTGTGAATTACAGTGCCCCTGAGCTCCTTTCTTCAACTCGCTTTCTTGTGACCTGGCCGCAACACCGCAGGATGGCTTCAGGCCCTAATCTGGTTCCGGTACGGCACGCTGAGCCTTTGGTTATTTCCTCTTCCTGGTGGGAAATGAGAGTTAAATTTGCCCGTCCAGACACCTCCAGCTAGCCTCTCATTGGTTCTCGCTATTCCTGTTCATCTTCCGCAGAAATTGCAAACTGGGCCAAACAGGAGGTTAAAGGCGCTGACTCTCCAAGTGGGGAGAGTGTTAGTAAAGCGTCTGGAATGTTGCACCCGAGTACCAGGGGAGGAAAACTGAGACATATTTGAACACGTCTCCCGTTCACATGGTTGATCATACTTGGTTTCCACATGCATGTTTTAGCTGAAGGAAGAATACCTAAAACCTGGGTAGTTGAAACCCGTGGAATGGGTACCATGCAATATGACTTCAAAGGGTCTTCATTTGTTCACCGAACCTCTCCAATCCTATCACTGCTGCGTTTATGCCCCTGTACACATGCTTGATTCTCTTTCGGAGACATAGCAATCCATAGGTTTTAAGATACTTACTAGTCAGGTACATTCTTAGGCGTTTAATATGCGGTGTTGAGTCCATTTCGTTGAGCAAGGAGTAGCTCTTGTCTATTCCATATTTGGCTTAAGGAACTTTATCTGTGCTCATTTCAATCCCTGGTTTTATGCAGCAACCCAACTCACCTTTCCCCTTAAGCAAGCATAAGTTGGTTTTCTAAATTTGAGACCCTGTTCTGTTTTGGAATTCAGTTCCTGTGTAGCCAAGTTTACATTCCGTGTATTAGTGATATCTTATGATGTTTCTTTTTCTGTGTGACTTACTTCAGTTAGAATCATCATACCTGAATCCACTCATTGTGATGCTAAGGGCCTGATGACATAGAATTCATTGCTGAGTGATATTGCTTTGTAAGTAAATACCACAACTTCTTTATCCATTTTTCACTTTCTGCGATGTTGAACTTGTACTGTAAACGAGGTTCTTGTAAACAGAGGCGTCCCAAACTTTGGGGTGGCTGTGTCTTTTTGATTTTAATTTCCCTAAGCTATAGGACCATAAGTGGCAGTGCCCTAGGCTCTGTTGCTTTGTTTTTTAGATGTTTCAGGAAACACCATACACTTCTCCCGAGTGTCTGTTGACAATTTACATCCCGCCCATCAGCATAACAAGGCTCCCAGTTCTCCATGGCCTGTCCTGCCTTTCTGGATTTTACACTTTTTTCAGATGGCCCTTTTGACCGGGGGGAAGTGAGACTTCATTGTAGTGCAGATTTCCTTTGCAAGCTTGCTTTGTTGGCCAAAAAGGGCGTATGCGTTTTTTCCTGAATATATTCAGGAAAAAACGCATACGCCCTTTTTGGCCAAGTGCATCATTGTGGACGTTCTGCCTCTTTTCCTATGCTTTCAATGCAATTCCAGTCTACCTCCTGAAATCGGTTTCCTGCAATTCTGCCCCGCTTTCAAGTCCTCTTGGCAGCCTTACTTCAGTCTATTTTTGGACGATAGCTGTCATTTATAACTCTGCAGGTTTGTGAATTACAGTGCCCCTGAGCTCCTTTCTTCAACTCGCTTTCTTGTGACCTGGCCGCAACACCGCAGGATGGCTTCAGGCCCTAATCTGGTTCCGGCACGGCATGCTGAGCCTTTGGTTATTTCCTCTTCCTGGTGGGAAATGAGAGTTAAATTTGCCCGTCCAGACACCTCCAGCTAGTCTCTCATTGGTTCTCGCTATTCCTGTTCATCTTCCGCAGAAATTGCAAACTGGGCCAAACAGGAGGTTAAAGGGACTGACTCTCCAAGTCGGGAGAGTGTTAGTAAAGCGTCTGGAATGTTGCACCCGAGTACCAGGGTACGAAAACTGAGACATATTTGAACACGTCTCCCGATCACATGGTTGATCATACTCTAGGTTCCACATGCATGTTTTAGCTGAAGGAAGAATACCTTAAACCTGGGTAGTTGAAACCCGTTGAATGGGTACCATGCAATATGACTTCAAAGGGTCTTCATTTGCTCACCGAACCTCTCCAATCCTATCACTGCTGCGTTTATGCCCCTGTACACATGTTTGATTCTCTTTCGGAGACATAGCAATCCATAGGTTTTAAGATACTTACTAGTCAGGTACATTCTTAGGCGTTTAATATGCGGTGTTGAGTCCATTTCGTTGAGCAAGGAGTAGTTCTTGTCTATTCCATATTTGACTTAAGGAACTTTATCTGTGCTCATTTCAATCTCTGGTTTTATGCAGCACCCCAACTCACCTTTCCCCTTAAGCAAGCATAAGTTGGTTTTCTAAATTTGAGTCCCTGTTCTGTTCTGTAATTCAGTTCCTGTGTAGCCAAGTTTACATTCCGTGTACTACTGATATCTTATGATGTTTCTTTTTCTGTGTGACTTACTTCAGTTAGAATCATCATACCTGAATCCACTCATTGTGCTGCTAAGGGCCTGATGACACAGATTTCATTGCTGAGTGATATTGCTTTGTAAGTAAATACCACAACTTCTTTATCCATTTTTCACTTTCTGCGATGTTGAACTTGTACTGTAAACGAGGTTCTTGTAAACAGAGCCGTTCCAAACTTTGGGGTGGCTGTGTCTTTTTGATTTTAATTTCCCTAAGCTATAGGACCATAAGTGGAAGTGCCCTAGGTTCTGTTGCTTTGTTTTTTAGATGTTTCAGGAAACACCATACACTCCTCCCAAGTGTCTGTTGGCAATTTACATCCCGCCCATCAGCATAACAAGGCTCCCAGTTCTCAATGGCCTGTTGCCTTTCTGGATTTTACACTTTTTTCAGATGGCCCTTTTGACCGGGGGGAAGTGAGACTTCATTGTAGTGCAGATTTCCTTTGCAAGCTTGCTTGGTTGGCCAAAAAGGGCGTATGCGTTTTTTCCTGAATATATTCAGGAAAAAACGCATACGCCCTTTTTGGCCAAGTGCATCATTGTGGACGTTCTGCCTCTTTTCCTATGCTTTCAATGCAATTCCAGTCTACCTCCTGAAATCGGTTTCCTGCAATTCTGCCCCACTTTCAAGTCCTCTTGGCAGCCTTACTTCAGTCTATTTTTGGACGATAGCTGTCATTTATAACTCTGCAGGTTTGTGAATTACAGTGCCCCTGAGCTCCTTTCTTCAACTCGCTTTCTTGTGACCTGGCCGCAACACCGCAGGATGGCTTCAGGCCCTAATCTGGTTCCGGTACGGCACGCTGAGCCTTTGGTTATTTCCTCTTCCTGGTGGGAAATGAGAGTTAAATTTGCCCGTCCAGACACCTCCAGCTAGTCTCTCATTGGTTCTCGCTATTCCTGTTCATCTTCCGCAGAAATTGCAAACTGGGCCAAACAGGAGGTTAAAGGCGCTGACTCTCCAAGTCGGGAGAGTGTTAGTAAAGCGTCTGGAATGTTGCACCCGAGTACCAGGGGAGGAAAACTGAGACATATTTGAACACGTCTCCCATTCACATGGTTGATCATACTTGGGTTCCACATGCATGTTTTAGCTGAAGGAAGAATACCTTAAACCTGGGTAGTTGAAACCCGTGGAATGGGTACCATGCAATATGACTTCAAAGGGTCTTCATTTGCTCACCGAACCTCTCCAATCCTATCACTGCTGCGTTTATGCCCCTGTACACATGCTTGATGCTCTTTCGGAGACATAGCAATCCATAGGTTTTAAGATACTTACTAGTCAGGTACATTCTTAGGCGTTTAATATGCGGTGTTGAGTCCATTTCGTTGAGCCAGGAGTAGCTCTTGTCTATTCCATATTTGACTTAAGGAACTTTATCTGTGCTCATTTCAATCTCTGGTTTTATGCAGCACCCCACTCACCTTTACACTTAAGCAAGCATAAGTTGGTTTTCTAAATTTGAGACCCTGTTCTGTTTTGGAATTCAGTTCCTGTGTAGCCAAGTTTACATTCCGTGTATTAGTGATATCTTATGATGTTTCTTTTTCTGTGTGACTTATTTCAGTTAGAATCATCATACCTGAATCCACTCATTGTGCTGCTAAGGGCCTGATGACATAGATTTCATTGCTGAGTGATATTGCTTTGTAAGTAAATACCACAACTTCTTTATCCATTTTTCACTTTCTGCGATGTTGAACTTGTACTGTAAACGAGGTTCTTGTAAACAGAGCCGTTCTAAACTTTGGGGTGGCTGTGTCTTTTTGATTTTAATTTCCCTAAGCTATAGGACCATAAGTGGAAGTGCCCTAGGTTCTGTTGCTTTGTTTTTTAGATGTTTCAGGAAACACCATATACTTCTCCCGAGTGGTTGTTGGCAATTTACATCCCGCCCATCAGATTAACAAGGCTCCCAGTTCTCCATGGCCTGTCCTGCCTTTCTGGATTTTACACTTTTTTCAGATGGCCCTTTTGACCGAGGGGAAGTGAGACTTCATTGTAGTGCAGATTTCCTTTGCAAGCTTGCTTGGTTGGCCAAAAAGGGCGTATGCGTTTTTTCCTGAATATATTCAGGAAAAAACGCATACGCCCTTTTTGGCCAAGTGCATCATTGTGGACGTTCTGCCTCTTTTCCTATGCTTTCAGTGCAATTCCAGTCTACCTCCTGAAATCGGTTTCCTGCAATTCTGCCCCGCTTTCAAGTCCTCTTGGCAGCCTTACTTCAGTCTATTTTTGGACGATAGCTGTCATTTATAACTCTGCAGGTTTGTGAATTACAGTGCCCCTGAGCTCCTTTCTTCAACTCGCTTTCTTGTGACCTGGCCGCAACACCGCAGGATGGCTTCAGGCCCTAATCTGGTTCCGGCACGGCACGCTGAGCCTTTGGTTATTTCCTCTTCCTGGTGGGAAATGAGAGTTAAATTTGCCCGTCCAGACTCCTCCAGCTAGTCTCTCATTGGTTCTCGGTATTCCTGTTCATCTTCCGCAGAAATTGCAAACTGGGCCAAACAGGAGGTTAAAGGCGCTGACTCTCCAAGTGGGGAGAGTGTTAGTAAAGCATCTGGAATGTTGCACCCGAGTACCAGGGGAGGAAAACTGAGACATATTTGAACACGTCTCCCGTTCACATGGTTGATCATACTTGGGTTCCACATGCATGTTTTAGCTGAAGGAAGAATACCTTAAACCTGGAGAGTTGAGACCCGTGTAATGGGTACCATGCAATATGACTTCAAAGGGTCTTCATTTGCTCACCGAACCTCTCCAATCCTATCACTGCTGCGTTTATGCCCCTGTACACATGCTTGATTCTCTTTCGGAGACATAGCAATCCATAGGTTTGAAGATACTTACTAGTTAGGTACATTCTTAGGCGTTTAATATGCGGGTGTTGAGTCCATTTCGTTGAGCAAGGAGTAGCTCTTGTCTATTCCATATTTGGCTTAAGGAACTTTATCTGTGCTCATTTCAATCTCTGGTTTTATGCAGCACCCCAACTCACCTTTACCCTTAAGCAAGCATAAGTTGGTTTTCTAAATTTGAGTCCCTGTTCTGTTCTGTAATTCAGTTCCTGTGTAGCCAAGTTTACATTCCGTGTATTACTGATATCTTATGATGTTTCTTTTTCTGTGTGACTTACTTCAGTTAGAATCATCATACCTGAATCCACTCATTGTGCTGCTAAGGGCCTGATGACACAGATTTCATTGCTGAGTGATATTGCTTTGTAAGTAAATACCACAACTTCTTTATCCATTTTTCACTTTCTGCGATGTTGAACTTGTACTGTAAACGAGGTTCTTGTAAACGGAGCCGTTCCAAACATTGGGGTGGCTGTGTCTTTTTGATTTTAATTTCCCTAAGCTATAGGACCATAAGTGGAAGTGCCCTAGGTTCTGTTGCTTTGTTTTTTAGATGTTTCAGGAAACACCATACACTTCTCCCGAGTGGTTGTTGGCAATTTACATCCCGCCCATCAGCATAACAAGGCTCCCAGTTCTCCATGGCCTGTCCTGCCTTTCTGGATTTTACACTTTTTTCAGATGGCCCTTTTGACCGGGGGGAAGTGAGACTTCATTGTAGTGCAGATTTCCTTTGCAAGCTTGCTCGGTTGGCCAAAAAGGGCGTATGCGTTTTTTCCTGAATATATTCAGGAAAAAACGCATACGCCCTTTTTGGCCAAGTGCATCATTGTGGACGTTCTGCCTCTTTTCCTATGCTTTCAATGCAATTCCAGTCTACCTCCTGAAATCGGTTTCCTGCAATTCTGCCCCGCTTTCAAGTCCTCTTGGCAGCCTTACTTCAGTCTATTTTTGGACGATAGCTGTCATTTATAACTCTGCAGGTTTGTGAATTACAGTGCCCCTGAGCTCCTTTCTTCAACTCGCTTTCTTGTGACCTGGCCGCAACACCGCAGGATGGCTTCAGGCCCTAATCTGGTTCCGGTACGGCACGCTGAGCCTTTGGTTATTTCCTCTTCCTGGTGGGAAATGAGAGTTAAATTTGCCCGTCCAGACACCTCCAGCTAGCCTCTCATTGGTTCTCGCTATTCCTGTTCATCTTCCGCAGAAATTGCAAACTGGGCCAAACAGGAGGTTAAAGGCGCTGACTCTCCAAGTGGGGAGAGTGTTAGTAAAGCGTCTGGAATGTTGCACCCGAGTACCAGGGGAGGAAAACTGAGACATATTTGAACACGTCTCCCGTTCACATGGTTGATCATACTTGGTTTCCACATGCATGTTTTAGCTGAAGGAAGAATACCTAAAACCTGGGTAGTTGAAACCCGTGGAATGGGTACCATGCAATATGACTTCAAAGGGTCTTCATTTGCTCACCGAACCTCTCCAATCCTATCACTGCTGCGTTTATGCCCCTGTACACATGTTTGATTCTCTTTCGGAGACATAGCAATCCATAGGTTTTAAGATACTTACTAGTCAGGTACATTCTTAGGCGTTTAATATGCGGTGTTGAGTCCATTTCGTTGAGCAAGGAGTAGTTCTTGTCTATTCCATATTTGACTTAAGGAACTTTATCTGTGCTCATTTCAATCTCTGGTTTTATGCAGCACCCCAACTCACCTTTCCCCTTAAGCAAGCATAAGTTGGTTTTCTAAATTTGAGTCCCTGTTCTGTTCTGTAATTCAGTTCCTGTGTAGCCAAGTTTACATTCCGTGTACTACTGATATCTTATGATGTTTCTTTTTCTGTGTGACTTACTTCAGTTAGAATCATCATACCTGAATCCACTCATTGTGCTGCTAAGGGCCTGATGACACAGATTTCATTGCTGAGTGATATTGCTTTGTAAGTAAATACCACAACTTCTTTATCCATTTTTCACTTTCTGCGATGTTGAACTTGTACTGTAAACGAGGTTCTTGTAAACAGAGCCGTTCCAAACTTTGGGGTGGCTGTGTCTTTTTGATTTTAATTTCCCTAAGCTATAGGACCATAAGTGGAAGTGCCCTAGGTTCTGTTGCTTTGTTTTTTAGATGTTTCAGGAAACACCATACACTCCTCCCAAGTGTCTGTTGGCAATTTACATCCCGCCCATCAGCATAACAAGGCTCCCAGTTCTCAATGGCCTGTTGCCTTTCTGGATTTTACACTTTTTTCAGATGGCCCTTTTGACCGGGGGGAAGTGAGACTTCATTGTAGTGCAGATTTCCTTTGCAAGCTTGCTTGGTTGGCCAAAAAGGGCGTATGCGTTTTTTCCTGAATATATTCAGGAAAAAACGCATACGCCCTTTTTGGCCAAGTGCATCATTGTGGACGTTCTGCCTCTTTTCCTATGCTTTCAATGCAATTCCAGTCTACCTCCTGAAATCGGTTTCCTGCAATTCTGCCCCACTTTCAAGTCCTCTTGGCAGCCTTACTTCAGTCTATTTTTGGACGATAGCTGTCATTTATAACTCTGCAGGTTTGTGAATTACAGTGCCCCTGAGCTCCTTTCTTCAACTCGCTTTCTTGTGACTTGGCCGCAACACCGCAGGATGGCTTCAGGCCCTAATCTGGTTCCGGTACGGCACGCTGAGCCTTTGGTTATTTCCTCTTCCTGGTGGGAAATGAGAGTTAAATTTGCCCGTCCAGACACCTCCAGCTAGTCTCTCATTGGTTCTCGCTATTCCTGTTCATCTTCCGCAGAAATTGCAAACTGGGCCAAACAGGAGGTTAAAGGCGCTGACTCTCCAAGTCGGGAGAGTGTTAGTAAAGCGTCTGGAATGTTGCACCCGAGTACCAGGGGAGGAAAACTGAGACATATTTGAACACGTCTCCCATTCACATGGTTGATCATACTTGGGTTCCACATGCATGTTTTAGCTGAAGGAAGAATACCTTAAACCTGGGTAGTTGAAACCCGTGGAATGGGTACCATGCAATATGACTTCAAAGGGTCTTCATTTGCTCACCGAACCTCTCCAATCCTATCACTGCTGCGTTTATGCCCCTGTACACATGCTTGATGCTCTTTCGGAGACATAGCAATCCATAGGTTTTAAGATACTTACTAGTCAGGTACATTCTTAGGCGTTTAATATGCGGTGTTGAGTCCATTTCGTTGAGCCAGGAGTAGCTCTTGTCTATTCCATATTTGACTTAAGGAACTTTATCTGTGCTCATTTCAATCTCTGGTTTTATGCAGCACCCCACTCACCTTTACACTTAAGCAAGCATAAGTTGGTTTTCTAAATTTGAGACCCTGTTCTGTTTTGGAATTCAGTTCCTGTGTAGCCAAGTTTACATTCCGTGTATTAGTGATATCTTATGATGTTTCTTTTTCTGTGTGACTTATTTCAGTTAGAATCATCATACCTGAATCCACTCATTGTGCTGCTAAGGGCCTGATGACATAGATTTCATTGCTGAGTGATATTGCTTTGTAAGTAAATACCACAACTTCTTTATCCATTTTTCACTTTCTGCGATGTTGAACTTGTACTGTAAACGAGGTTCTTGTAAACAGAGCCGTTCTAAACTTTGGGGTGGCTGTGTCTTTTTGATTTTAATTTCCCTAAGCTATAGGACCATAAGTGGAAGTGCCCTAGGTTCTGTTGCTTTGTTTTTTAGATGTTTCAGGAAACACCATATACTTCTCCCGAGTGGTTGTTGGCAATTTACATCCCGCCCATCAGATTAACAAGGCTCCCAGTTCTCCATGGCCTGTCCTGCCTTTCTGGATTTTACACTTTTTTCAGATGGCCCTTTTGACCGAGGGGAAGTGAGACTTCATTGTAGTGCAGATTTCCTTTGCAAGCTTGCTTGGTTGGCCAAAAAGGGCGTATGCGTTTTTTCCTGAATATATTCAGGAAAAAACGCATACGCCCTTTTTGGCCAAGTGCATCATTGTGGACGTTCTGCCTCTTTTCCTATGCTTTCAGTGCAATTCCAGTCTACCTCCTGAAATCGGTTTCCTGCAATTCTGCCCCGCTTTCAAGTCCTCTTGGCAGCCTTACTTCAGTCTATTTTTGGACGATAGCTGTCATTTATAACTCTGCAGGTTTGTGAATTACAGTGCCCCTGAGCTCCTTTCTTCAACTCGCTTTCTTGTGACCTGGCCGCAACACCGCAGGATGGCTTCAGGCCCTAATCTGGTTCCGGCACGGCACGCTGAGCCTTTGGTTATTTCCTCTTCCTGGTGGGAAATGAGAGTTAAATTTGCCCGTCCAGACTCCTCCAGCTAGTCTCTCATTGGTTCTCGGTATTCCTGTTCATCTTCCGCAGAAATTGCAAACTGGGCCAAACAGGAGGTTAAAGGCGCTGACTCTCCAAGTGGGGAGAGTGTTAGTAAAGCATCTGGAATGTTGCACCCGAGTACCAGGGGAGGAAAACTGAGACATATTTGAACACGTCTCCCGTTCACATGGTTGATCATACTTGGGTTCCACATGCATGTTTTAGCTGAAGGAAGAATACCTTAAACCTGGAGAGTTGAGACCCGTGTAATGGGTACCATGCAATATGACTTCAAAGGGTCTTCATTTGCTCACCGAACCTCTCCAATCCTATCACTGCTGCGTTTATGCCCCTGTACACATGCTTGATTCTCTTTCGGAGACATAGCAATCCATAGGTTTGAAGATACTTACTAGTTAGGTACATTCTTAGGCGTTTAATATGCGGGTGTTGAGTCCATTTCGTTGAGCAAGGAGTAGCTCTTGTCTATTCCATATTTGGCTTAAGGAACTTTATCTGTGCTCATTTCAATCTCTGGTTTTATGCAGCACCCCAACTCACCTTTACCCTTAAGCAAGCATAAGTTGGTTTTCTAAATTTGAGTCCCTGTTCTGTTCTGTAATTCAGTTCCTGTGTAGCCAAGTTTACATTCCGTGTATTACTGATATCTTATGATGTTTCTTTTTCTGTGTGACTTACTTCAGTTAGAATCATCATACCTGAATCCACTCATTGTGCTGCTAAGGGCCTGATGACACAGATTTCATTGCTGAGTGATATTGCTTTGTAAGTAAATACCACAACTTCTTTATCCATTTTTCACTTTCTGCGATGTTGAACTTGTACTGTAAACGAGGTTCTTGTAAACGGAGCCGTTCCAAACATTGGGGTGGCTGTGTCTTTTTGATTTTAATTTCCCTAAGCTATAGGACCATAAGTGGAAGTGCCCTAGGTTCTGTTGCTTTGTTTTTTAGATGTTTCAGGAAACACCATACACTTCTCCCGAGTGGTTGTTGGCAATTTACATCCCGCCCATCAGCATAACAAGGCTCCCAGTTCTCCATGGCCTGTCCTGCCTTTCTGGATTTTACACTTTTTTCAGATGGCCCTTTTGACCGGGGGGAAGTGAGACTTCATTGTAGTGCAGATTTCCTTTGCAAGCTTGCTCGGTTGGCCAAAAAGGGCGTATGCGTTTTTTCCTGAATATATTCAGGAAAAAACGCATACGCCCTTTTTGGCCAAGTGCATCATTGTGGACGTTCTGCCTCTTTTCCTATGCTTTCAATGCAATTCCAGTCTACCTCCTGAAATCGGTTTCCTGCAATTCTGCCCCGCTTTCAAGTCCTCTTGGCAGCCTTACTTCAGTCTATTTTTGGACGATAGCTGTCATTTATAACTCTGCAGGTTTGTGCATTACAGTGCCCCTGAGCTCCTTTCTTCAACTTGCTTTCTTGTGACCTGGCCGCAACACCACAGGATGGCTTCAGGCCCTAATCTGGTTCCGGCACGGCACGCTGAGCCTTTGGTTATTTCCTTTTCCTGGTGGGAAATGAGAGTTAAATTTGCCCGTCCAGACACCTCCAGCTAGTCTCTCATTGGTTCTCGCTATTCCTGTTCATCTTCCGCAGAAATTGCAAACTGGGCCAAACAGGAGGTTAAAGGCGCTGACTCTCCAAGTGGGGAGAGTGTTAGTAAAGCGTCTGGAATGTTGCACCCGAGTACCAGGGGAGGAAAACTGAGACATATTTGAACACGTCTCCCATTCACATGGTTGATCATACTTGGGTTCCACATGCATGTTTTAGCTGAAGGAAGAATACCTTAAACCTGGAGAGTTGAGACCCGTGTAATCGGTACCATGCAATATGACTTCAAAGGGTCTTCATTTGCTCACCGAACCTCTCCAATCCTATCACTGCTGCGTTTATGCCCCTGTACACACGCTTGATTCTCTTTTGGAAACATAGCAATCCATAGGTTTTAAGATACTTACTAGTCAGGTACATTCTTAGGCGTTTAATATGGGGTGTTGAGTCCATTTCGTTGAGCAAGGAGTAGCTCTTGTCTATTCCATATTTGGCTTAAGGAACTTTATCTGTGCTCATTTCAATCTCTGCTTTTATGCAGCACCCCAACTCACCTTTCCCCTTAAGCAAGCATAAGTTGGTTTTCTAAATTTGAGACCCTGTTCTGTTCTGTAATTCAGTTCCTGTGTAGCCAAGTTTACATTCCGTGTATTACTGATATCTTATGATGTTTCTTTTCTGTGTGACTTATTTCAGTTAGAATCATCATACCTGAATCCACTCATTGTGCTGCTACGGGCCTGATGACACAGATTTCATTGCTGAGTGATATTGCTTTGTAAGTAAATACCACAACTTCTTTATCCATTTTTCACTTTCTGCGATGTTGAACTTGTACTGTAAACGAGGTTCTTGTAAACAGAGCCGTTCCAAACTTTGGGGTGGCTGTGTCTTTTTGATTTTAATTTCCCTAAGCTATAGGACCATAAGTGGCAGTGCCCTAGGCTCTGTTGCTTTGTTTTTTAGATGTTTCAGGAAACACCATACACTTCTCCCGAGTGTCTGTTGGCAATTTACATCCCGCCCATCAGCATAACAAGGCTCCCAGTTCTCCATGGCCTGTCCTGCCTTTCTGGATTTTACACTTTTTTCAGATGGCCCTTTTGACCGGGGGGAAGTGAGACTTCATTGTAGTGCAGATTTCCTTTGCAAGCTTGCTTGGTTGGCCAAAAAGGGCGTATGCGTTTTTTCCTGAATATATTCAGGAAAAAAATGCATACGCCCTTTTTGGCCAAGTGCATCATTGTGGACGTTCTGCCTCTTTTCCTATGCTTTCAATGCAATTCCAGTCTACCTCCTGAAATCGGTTTCCTGCAATTCTGCCCCGCTTTCAAGTCCTCTTGGCAGCCTTACTTCAGTCTATTTTTGGACGATAGCTGTCATTTATAACTCTGCAGGTTTGTGAATTACAGTGCCCCTGAGCTCCTTTCTTCAACTCGCTTTCTTGTGAGCTGGCCGCAACACCGCAGGATGGCTTCAGGCCCTAATTCTGTTTCCGGCACGGCACGCTGAGCCTTTGGTTAATTCCTCTTCCTGGTGGGAAATGAGAGTTAAATTTGCCCGTCCAGACACCTCCAGCTAGCCTCTCATTGGTTCTCGCTATTCCTGTTCATCTTCCGCAGAAATTGCAAACTGGGCCAAACAGGAGGTTAAAGGGACTGACTCTCCAAGTGGGGAGAGTGTTAGTAAAGCGTCTGGAATGTTGCACCCGAGTACCAGGGGAGGAAAACTGAGACATATTTGAACACGTCTCCCGATCACATGGTTGATCATACTCTAGGTTCCACATGCATGTTTTAGCTGAAGGAAGAATACCTTAAACCTGGGTAGTTGAAACCCGTGGAATGGGTACCATGCAATATGACTTCAAAGGGTCTTCATTTGCTCACCGAACCTCTCCAATCCTATCACTGCTGCGTTTATGCCCCTGTACACATGCTTGATTCTCTTTCGGAGACATAGCAATCCATAGGTTTTAAGATACTTACTAGTCAGGTACATTCTTAGGCGTTTAATATGCGGTGTTGAGTCCATTTCGTTGAGCAAGGAGTAGCTCTTGTCTATTCCATATTTGACTTAAGGAACTTTATCTGTGCTCATTTCAATCTCTGGTTTTATGCAGCACCCCAACTCACCTTTACACTTAAGCAAGCATAAGTTGGTTTTCTAAATTTGAGACCCTGTTCTGTTTTGGAATTCAGTTCCTGTGTAGCCAAGTTTACATTCCGTGTATTAGTGATATCTTATGATGTTTCTTTTTCTGTGTGACTTATTTCAGTTAGAATCATCATACCTGAATCCACTCATTGTGCTGCTAAGGGCCTGATGACATAGATTTCATTGCTGAGTGATATTGCTTTGTAAGTAAATACCACAACTTCTTTATCCATTTTTCACTTTCTGCGATGTTGAACTTGTACTGTAAACGAGGTTCTTGTAAACAGAGCCGTTCCAAACTTTGGGGTGGCTGTGTCTTTTTGATTTTAATTTCCCTAAGCTATAGGACCATAAGTGGAAGTGCCCTAGGTTCTGTTGCTTTGTTTTTTAGATGTTTCAGGAAACAGCATATACTTCTCCCGAGTGGTTGTTGGCAATTTACATCCCGCCCATCAGCATAACAAGGCTCCCAGTTCTCCATGGCCTGTCCTGCCTTTCTGGATTTTACACCTTTTTCAGATGGCCCTTTTGACCGGGGGGAAGTGAGACTTCATTGTAGTGCAGATTTCCTTTGCAAGCTTGCTTGGTTGGCCAAAAAGGGCGTATGCGTTTTTTCCTGAATATATTCAGGAAAAAACGCATACGCCCTTTTTGGCCAAGTGCATCATTGTGGACGTTCTGCCTCTTTTCCTATGCTTTCAATGCAATTCCAGTCTACCTCCTGAAATCGGTTTCCTGCAATTCTGCCCCGCTTTCAAGTCCTCTTGGCAGCCTTACTTCAGTCTATTTTTGGACGATAGCTGTCATTTATAACTCTGCAGGTTTGTGAATTACAGTGCCCCTGAGCTCCTTTCTTCAACTCGCTTTCTTTTGAGCTGGCCGCAACACCGCAGGATGGCTTCAGGCCCTAATCTGGTTCCGGCACGGCATGCTGAGCCTTTGGTTAATTCCTCTTCCTGGTGGGAAATGAGAGTTAAATTTGCCCGTCCAGACACCTCCAGCTAGCCTCTCATTGGTTCTCGCTATTCCTGTTCATCTTCCGCAGAAATTGCAAACTGGGCTAAACAGGAGGTTAAAGGGACTGACTCTCCAAGTGGGGAGAGTGTTAGTAAAGCGTCTGGAATGTTGTACCCGAGTACCAGGGGAGGAAAACTGAGACATATTTGAACACGTCTCCCGATCACATGGTTGATCATACTCTAGGTTCCACATGCATGTTTTAGCTGAAGGAAGAATACCTTAAACCTGGGTAGTTGAAACCCGTGGAATGGGTACCATGCAATATGACTTCAAAGGGTCTTCATTTGCTCACCGAACCTCTCCAATCCTATCACTGCTGCGTTTATGCCCCTGTACACATGCTTGATGCTCTTTCGGAGACATAGCAATCCATAGGTTTTAAGATACTTACTAGTCAGGTACATTCTTAGGCGTTTAATATGCGGTGTTGAGTCCATTTCGTTGAGCCAGGAGTAGCTCTTGTCTATTCCATATTTGACTTAAGGAACTTTATCTGTGCTCATTTCAATCTCTGGTTTTATGCAGCACCCCACTCACCTTTACACTTAAGCAAGCATAAGTTGGTTTTCTAATTTTGAGACCCTGTTCTGTTTTGGAATTCAGTTCCTGTGTAGCCAAGTTTACATTCCGTGTATTAGTGATATCTTATGATGTTTCTTTTTCTGTGTGACTTATTTCAGTTAGAATCATCATACCTGAATCCACTCATTGTGCTGCTAAGGGCCTGATGACATAGATTTCATTGCTGAGTGATATTGCTTTGTAAGTAAATACCACAACTTCTTTATCCATTTTTCACTTTCTGCGATGTTGAACTTGTACTGTAAACGAGGTTCTTGTAAACAGAGCCGTTCTAAACTTTGGGGTGGCTGTGTCTTTTTGATTTTAATTTCCCTAAGCTATAGGACCATAAGTGGAAGTGCCCTAGGTTCTGTTGCTTTGTTTTTTAGATGTTTCAGGAAACACCATATACTTCTCCCGAGTGGTTGTTGGCAATTTACATCCCGCCCATCAGATTAACAAGGCTCCCAGTTCTCCATGGCCTGTCCTGCCTTTCTGGATTTTACACTTTTTTCAGATGGCCCTTTTGACCGAGGGGAAGTGAGACTTCATTGTAGTGCAGATTTCCTTTGCAAGCTTGCTTGGTTGGCCAAAAAGGGCGTATGCGTTTTTTCCTGAATATATTCAGGAAAAAACGCATACGCCCTTTTTGGCCAAGTGCATCATTGTGGACGTTCTGCCTCTTTTCCTATGCTTTCAGTGCAATTCCAGTCTACCTCCTGAAATCGGTTTCCTGCAATTCTGCCCCGCTTTCAAGTCCTCTTGGCAGCCTTACTTCAGTCTATTTTTGGACGATAGCTGTCATTTATAACTCTGCAGGTTTGTGAATTACAGTGCCCCTGAGCTCCTTTCTTCAACTCGCTTTCTTGTGACCTGGCCGCAACACCGCAGGATGGCTTCAGGCCCTAATCTGGTTCCGGCACGGCACGCTGAGCCTTTGGTTATTTCCTCTTCCTGGTGGGAAATGAGAGTTAAATTTGCCCGTCCAGACTCCTCCAGCTAGTCTCTCATTGGTTCTCGGTATTCCTGTTCATCTTCCGCAGAAATTGCAAACTGGGCCAAACAGGAGGTTAAAGGCGCTGACTCTCCAAGTGGGGAGAGTGTTAGTAAAGCATCTGGAATGTTGCACCCGAGTACCAGGGGAGGAAAACTGAGACATATTTGAACACGTCTCCCGTTCACATGGTTGATCATACTTGGGTTCCACATGCATGTTTTAGCTGAAGGAAGAATACCTTAAACCTGGAGAGTTGAGACCCGTGTAATGGGTACCATGCAATATGACTTCAAAGGGTCTTCATTTGCTCACCGAACCTCTCCAATCCTATCACTGCTGCGTTTATGCCCCTGTACACATGCTTGATTCTCTTTCGGAGACATAGCAATCCATAGGTTTGAAGATACTTACTAGTTAGGTACATTCTTAGGCGTTTAATATGCGGGTGTTGAGTCCATTTCGTTGAGCAAGGAGTAGCTCTTGTCTATTCCATATTTGGCTTAAGGAACTTTATCTGTGCTCATTTCAATCTCTGGTTTTATGCAGCACCCCAACTCACCTTTACCCTTAAGCAAGCATAAGTTGGTTTTCTAAATTTGAGACCCTGTTCTGTTCTGTAATTCAGTTCCTGTGTAGCCAAGTTTACATTCCGTGTATTACTGATATCTTATGATGTTTCTTTTTCTGTGTGACTTACTTCAGTTAGAATCATCATACCTGAATCCACTCATTGTGCTGCTAAGGGCCTGATGACACAGATTTCATTGCTGAGTGATATTGCTTTGTAAGTAAATACCACAACTTCTTTATCCATTTTTCACTTTCTGCGATGTTGAACTTGTACTGTAAACGAGGTTCTTGTAAACGGAGCCGTTCCAAACATTGGGGTGGCTGTGTCTTTTTGATTTTAATTTCCCTAAGCTATAGGACCATAAGTGGAAGTGCCCTAGGTTCTGTTGCTTTGTTTTTTAGATGTTTCAGGAAACACCATACACTTCTCCCGAGTGGTTGTTGGCAATTTACATCCCGCCCATCAGCATAACAAGGCTCCCAGTTCTCCATGGCCTGTCCTGCCTTTCTGGATTTTACACTTTTTTCAGATGGCCCTTTTGACCGGGGGGAAGTGAGACTTCATTGTAGTGCAGATTTCCTTTGCAAGCTTGCTCGGTTGGCCAAAAAGGGCGTATGCGTTTTTTCCTGAATATATTCAGGAAAAAACGCATACGCCCTTTTTGGCCAAGTGCATCATTGTGGACGTTCTGCCTCTTTTCCTATGCTTTCAATGCAATTCCAGTCTACCTCCTGAAATCGGTTTCCTGCAATTCTGCCCCGCTTTCAAGTCCTCTTGGCAGCCTTACTTCAGTCTATTTTTGGACGATAGCTGTCATTTATAACTCTGCAGGTTTGTGCATTACAGTGCCCCTGAGCTCCTTTCTTCAACTTGCTTTCTTGTGACCTGGCCGCAACACCACAGGATGGCTTCAGGCCCTAATCTGGTTCCGGCACGGCACGCTGAGCCTTTGGTTATTTCCTTTTCCTGGTGGGAAATGAGAGTTAAATTTGCCCGTCCAGACACCTCCAGCTAGTCTCTCATTGGTTCTCGCTATTCCTGTTCATCTTCCGCAGAAATTGCAAACTGGGCCAAACAGGAGGTTAAAGGCGCTGACTCTCCAAGTGGGGAGAGTGTTAGTAAAGCGTCTGGAATGTTGCACCCGAGTACCAGGGGAGGAAAACTGAGACATATTTGAACACGTCTCCCATTCACATGGTTGATCATACTTGGGTTCCACATGCATGTTTTAGCTGAAGGAAGAATACCTTAAACCTGGAGAGTTAAGACCCGTGTAATGGGTACCATGCAATATGACTTCAAAGGGTCTTCATTTGCTCACCGAACCTCTCCAATCCTATCACTGCTGCGTTTATGCCCCTGTACACATGCTTGATTCTCTTTCGGAGACATAGCAATCCATAGGTTTTTAAGATACTTACTAGTCAGGTACATTCTTAGGCGTTTAATATGCGGTGTTGAGTCCATTTCGTAGAGCAAGGAGTAGCTCTTGTCTATTCCATATTTGACTTAAGGAACTTTATCTGTGCTCATTTCAATCTCTGGTTTTATGCAGCACCCCAACTCACCTTTACCCTTAAGCAAGCATAAGTTGGTTTTCTAAATTTGAGTCCCTGTTCTGTTCTGTAATTCAGTTCCTGTGTAGCCAAGTTTACATTCCGTGTATTACTGATATCTTATGATGTTTCTTTTTCTGTGTGACTTACTTCAGTTAGAATCATCATACCTGAATCCACTCATTGTGCTGCTACGGGCCTGATGACACAGATTTCATTGCTGAGTGATATTGCTTTGTAAGTAAATACCACAACTTCTTTATCCATTTTTCACTTTCTGCGATGTTGAACTTGTACTGTAAACGAGGTTCTTGTAAACAGAGGCGTCCCAAACTTTGGGGTGGCTGTGTCTTATTTATTTTAATTTCCCTAAGCTATAGGACCATAAGTGGAAGTGCCCTAGGTTCTGTTGCTTTGTTTTTTAGATGTTTCAGGAAACACCATACACTTCTCCCAAGTGTCTGTTGGCAATTTACATCCCGCCCATCAGCATAACAAGGCTCCCAGTTCTCCATGGCCTGTCCTGCCTTTCTGGATTTTACACTTTTTTCAGATGGCCCTTTTGACCGGGGGGAAGTGAGACTTCATTGTAGTGCAGATTTCCTTTGCAAGCTTGCTTGGTTGGCCAAAAAGGGCGCATGCGTTTTTTCCTGAATATATTCAGGAAAAAACGCATGCGCCCTTTTTGGCCAAGTGCATCATTGTGGACGTTCTGCCTCTTTTCCTATGCTTTCAATGCAATTCCAGTCTACCTCCTGAAATCGGTTTCCTGCAATTCTGCCCCGCTTTCAAGTCCTCTTGGCAGCCTTACTTCAGTCTATTTTTGGACGATAGCTGTCATTTATAACTCTGCAGGTTTGTGAATTACAGTGCCCCTGAGCTCCTTTCTTCAACTCGCTTTCTTGTGACCTGGCCGCAACACCGCAGGATAGCTTCAGGCCCTAATCTGGTTCCGATCGGCACACTGAGCCTTCGGTTATTTCCTCTTCCTGGTGGGAAATGAGAGTTAAATTTGCCCGTCCAGACACCTCCAGCTAGCCTCTCATTGGTTCTCGCTATTCCTGTTCATCTTCCGCAGAAATTGCAAACTGGGCCAAACAGGAGGTTAAAGGCGCTGACTCTCCAAGTGGGGAGAGTGTTAGTAAAGCGTCTGGAATGTTGCACCCGAGTACCAGGGGAGGAAAACTGAGACATATTTGAACACGCCTCCCGTTCACATGGTTGATCATACTTGGGTTCCACATGCATGTTTTAGCTGAAGGAAGAATACCTAAAACCTGGGTAGTTGAAACCCGTGGAATGGGTACCATGCAATATGACTTCAAAGGGTCTTCATTTGCTCACCGAACCTCTCCAATCCTATCACTGCTGCGTTTATGCCCCTGTACACATGCTTGATTCTCTTTCGGAGACATAGCAAACCATAGGTTTTAAGATACTTACTAGTCAGGTACATTCTTAGGCGTTTAATATGCGGTGTTGAGTCCATTTCGTTGAGCAAGGAGTAGCTCTTGTCTATTCCATATTTGGCTTAAGGAACTTTATCTGTGCTCATTTCAATCTCTGGTTTTATACAGCAACCTAACTCACCTTTCCCCTTAAGCAAGCATAAGTGTGTTTTCTAAATTTGAGACCCTGTTCTGTTTTGGAATTCAGTTCCTGTGTAGCCAAGTTTACATTCCGTGTATTAGTGATATCTTATGATGTTTCTTTTTCTGTGTGACTTATTTCAGTTAGAATCATCGTACCTGAATCTACTCATTATGCTGCTACGGGCCTGATGACATAGATTTCATTGCTGAGTGATACTGCATTGTACGTAAGTACCACAAGTTCTTTATCCATTTTTCACTTTCTGCGATGTTGAACTTGTACTGTAAACGAGGTTCTTGTAAACAGAGCCGTTCCAAACTTTGGGGTGGCTGTGTCTTTTTGATTTTAATTTCCCTAAGCTATAGGACCATAGGTGGAAGTGCCCTAGGCTCTGTTGCTTTGTTTTTTAGATGTTTCAGGAAACACCATACACTTCTCCTGAGTGTCTGTTGGCAATTTACATCCCGCCCATCAGCATAACAAGGCTCCCAGTTCTCCATGGCCTGTCCTGCCTTTCTGGATTTTACACTTTTTTCAGATGGCCCTTTTGACCGGGGGGAAGTGAGACTTCATTGTAGTGCAGATTTCCTTTGCAAGCTTGCTTGGTTGGCCAAAAAGGGCGTATGCGTTTTTTCCTGAATATATTCAGGAAAAAACGCATACGCCCTTTTTGGCCAAGTGCATCATTGTGGACGTTCTGCCTCTTTTCCTATGCTTTCAATGCAATTCCAGTCTACCTCCTGAAATCGGTTTCCTGCAATTCTGCCCCGCTTTCAAGTCCTCTTGGCAGCCTTACTTCAGTCTATTTTTGGACGATAGCTGTCATTTATAACTCTGCAGGTTTGTGAATTACAGTGCCCCTGAGCTCCTTTCTTCAACTCGCTTTCTTGTGACCTGGCCGCAACACCACAGGATGGCTTCAGGACCTAATCTGGTTCCGGCACGGCACGCTGAGCCTTTGGTTAATTCCTCTTCCTGGTGGGAAATGAGAGTTAAATTTGCCCGTCCAGACACCTCCAGCTAGTCTCTCATTGGTTCTCGCTATTCCTGTTCATCTTCCGCAGAAATTGCAAACTGGGCCAAACAGGAGGTTAAAGGGACTGACTCTCCAAGTCGGGAGAGCGTTAGTAAAGCATCTGGAATGTTGCACCCGAGTACCAGGGTACAAAAACTGAGACATATTTGAACACGTCTCCCGATCACATGGTTGATCATACTCTAGGTTCCACATGCATGTTTTAGCTGAAGGAAGAATACCTTAAACCTGGGTAGTTGAAACCCGTGGAATGGGTACCATGCAATAAGACTTCAAAGTGTCTTCATTTGCGCACCGAACCTCTCCAATCCTATCACTGCTGCGTTTATGCCCCTGTACACATGCTTGATTCTCTTTTGGAGACATAGCAATCCATAGGTTTTAAGATACTTACTAGTCAGGAACATTCTTAGGCGTTTAATATGGGGTGTTGAGTCCATTTCGTTGAGCAAGGAGTAGCTCTTGTCTATTCCATATTTGGCTTAAGGAACTTTATCTGTGCTCATTTCAATCTCTGGTTTTATGCAGCACCCCAACTCACCTTTCCCCTTAAGCAAGCATAAGTTGGTTTTCTAAATTTGAGACCCTGTTCTGTTCTGTAATTCAGTTCCTGTGTAGCCAAGTTTACATTCCGTGTATTAGTGATATCTTATGATGTTTCTTTTTCTGTGTGACTTATTTCAGTTAGAATCATCATACCTGAATCCACTCATTGTGATGCTAAGGGTCTGATGACATAGATTTCATTGCTGAGTGATATTGCTTTGTAAGTGAATACCACAACTTCTTTATCCATTTCTCACTTTCTGCGATGTTGAACTTGTATTGTAAACGAGGTTCTTGTAAACAGAGCCGTTCCAAACTTTGGGGTGGCTGTGTCTTTTTGATTTTAATTTCCCTAAGCTATAGGACCATAAGTGGAAGTGCCCTAGGCTCTGTTGCTTTGTTTTTTAGATGTTTCAGGAAACACCATACACTTCTCCCAAGTGGTTGTTGGCAATTTACATCCCACCCATCAGCATAACAAGGCTCCCAGTTCTCCATGGCCTGTCCTGCCTTTCTGGATTTTACACTTTTTTCAGATGGCCCTTTTGACCGGGGGGAAGTGAGACTTCATTGTAGTGCAGATTTCCTTTGCAAGCTTGCTTGGTTGGCCAAAAAGGGCGTATGCGTTTTTTCCTGAATATATTCAGGAAAAAACGCATACGCCCTTTTTGGCCAAGTGCATCATTGTGGACGTTCTGCCTCTTTTCCTATGCTTTCAATGCAATTCCAGTCTACCTCCTGAAATCGGTTTCCTGCAATTCTGCCCCTCTTTCAAGTCCTCTTGGCAGCCTTACTTCAGTCTATTTTTGGACGATAGCTGTCATTTATAACTCTGCAGGTTTGTGAACTACAGTGCCCCTGAGCTCCTTTGTTCAACTCGCTTTCTTTTGAGCTGGCCGCAACACCGCAGGATGGCTTCAGGCCCTAATCTGGTTCCGGTACGGCACGCTGAGCCTTTGGTTATTTCCTCTTCCTGGTGGGAAATGAGAGTTAAATTTGCCCGTCCAGACACCTCCAGCTAGCCTCTCATTGGTTCTCGCTATTCCTGTTCATCTTCCGCAGAAATTGCAAACTGGGCCAAACAGGAGGTTAAAGGCGCTGACTCTCCAAGTGGGGAGAGTGTTAGTAAAGCGTCTGGAATGTTGCACCCGAGTACCAGGGGAGGAAAACTGAGACATATTTGAACACGTCTCCCGTTCACATGGTTGATCATACTTGGGTTCCACATGCATGTTTTAGCTGAAGGAAGAATACCTAAAACCTGGGTAGTTGAAACCCGTGGAATGGGTACCATGCAATATGACTTCAAAGGGTCTTCATTTGCTCACCGAATCTCTCCAATCCTATCACTGCTGCGTTTATGCCCCTGTACACATGCTTGATTCTCTTTTGGAGACATAGCAATCCATAGGTTTTAAGATACTTACTAGTCAGGTACATTCTTAGGCGTTTAATATGCGGTGTTGAGTCCATTTCGTTGAGCAAGGAGTAGCTCTTGTCTATTCCATATTTGGCTTAAGCAACTTTATCTGTGCTCATTTCAATCTCTGGTTTTATGCAGCAACCCAACTCACCTTTCCCCTTAAGCAAGCATAAGTTGGTTTTCTAAATTTGAGACCCTGTTCTGTTTTGGAATTCAGTTCCTGTGTAGCCAAGTTTACATTCCGTGTATTACTGATATCTTATGATGTTTCTTTTTCTGTGTGACTTATTTCAGTTAGAATCATCGTACCTGAATCTACTCATTATGCTGCTACGGGCCTGATGACATAGATTTCATTGCTGAGTGATACTGCATTGTACGTAAGTACCACAAGTTCTTTATCCATTTTTCACTTTCTGCGATGTTGAACTTGTACTGTAAACGAGGTTCTTGTAAACAGAGCCGTTCCAAACTTTGGGGTGGCTGTGTCTTTTTGATTTTAATTTCCCTAAGCTATAGGACCATAAGTGGAAGTGCCCTAGGCTCTGTTGCTTTGTTTTTTAGATGTTTCAGGAAACACCATACACTTCTCCCGAGTGGTTGTTGGCAATTTACATCCCGCCCATCAGCATAACAAGGCTCCCAGTTCTCCATGGCCTGTCCTGCCTTTCTGGATTTTACACTTTTTTCAGATGGCCCTTTTGACCGGGGGGAAGTGAGACTTCATTGTAGTGCAGATTTCCTTTGCAAGCTTGCTTGGTTGGCCAAAAAGGGCGTATGCGTTTTTTCCTGAATATATTCAGGAAAAAACGCATACGCCCTTTTTGGCCAAGTGCATCATTGTGGACGTTCTGCCTCTTTTCCTATGCTTTCAATGCAATTCCAGTCTACCTCCTGAAATCGGTTTCCTGCAATTCTGCCCCGTTTTCAAGTCCTCTTGGCAGCCTTACTTCAGTCTATTTTTGGATGATAGCTGTCATTTATAATTCTGCAGGTTTGTGAATTACAGTGCCCCTGAGCTCCTTTCTTCAACTCGCTTTCTTGTGACCTGGCCGCAACACCGCAGGATGGCTTCAGGCCCTAATCTGGTTCCGGCACGGCACGCTGAGCCTTTGGTTATTTCCTCTTCCTGGTGGGAAATGAGAGTTAAATTTCCCCGTCCAGACACCTCCAGCTAGTCTCTCATTCGTTCTCGCTATTCCTGTTCATCTTCCGCAGAAATTGCAAACTGGGCCAAACAGGAGGTTAAAGGGACTGACTCTCCAAGTGGGGAGAGTGTTAGTAAAGCGTCTGGAATGTTGTACCCGAGTACCAGGGGAGGAAAACTGAGACATATTTGAACACGTCTCCCGATCACATGGTTGATCATACTCTAGGTTCCACATGCATGTTTTAGCTGAAGGAAGAATACCTTAAACCTGGGTAGTTGAAACCCGTGGAATGGGTACCATGCAATATGACTTCAAAGGGTCTTCATTTGCTCACCGAACCTCTCCAATCCTATCACTGCTGCGTTTATGCCCCTGTACACATGCTTGATTCTCTTTCGGAGACATAGCAAACCATAGGTTTTAAGATACTTACTAGTCAGGTACATTCTTAGGCGTTTAATATGCGGTGTTGAGTCCATTTCGTTGAGCAAGGAGTAGCTCTTGTCTATTCCATATTTGACTTAAGGAACTTTATCTGTCCTCATTTCAATCTCTGGTTTTATGCAGCACCCCAACTCACCTTTCCCCTTAAGCAAGCATAAGTTGGTTTTCTAAATTTGAGACCCTGTTCTGTTCTGTAATTCAGTTCCTGTGTAGCCAAGTTTACATTCCGTGTATTAGTGATATCTTATGATGTTTCTTTTTCTGTGTGACTTACTTCAGTTAGAATCATCATACCTGAATCCACTCATTGTGCTCCTAAGGGCCTGATGACACAGATTTCATTGCTGAGTGATATTGCTTTGTAAGTAAATACCACAACTTCTTTATCCATTTTTCACTTTCTGCGATGTTGAACTTGTACTGTAAACGAGGTTCTTGTAAACGGAGCCGTTCCAAACTTTGGGGTGGCTGTGTCTTTTTGATTTTAATTTCCCTAAGCTATAGGACCATAAGTGGAAGTGCCCTAGGTTCTGTTGCTTTGTTTTTTAGATGTTTCAGGAAACACCATACACTTCTCCTGAGTGGTTGTTGGCAATTTACATCCCGCCCATCAGCATAACAAGGCTCCCAGTTCTCCATGGCGTGTCCTGCCTTTCTGGATTTTACACTTCTTTCAGATGGCCCTTTTGACCGGGGGGAAGTGAGACTTCATTGTAGTGCAGATTTCCTTTGCAAGCTTGCTTGGTTGACCAAAAAGGGCGTATGCGTTTTTCCCTGAATATATTCAGGAAAAAACGCATACGCCCTTTTTGGCCAAGTGCATCATTGTGGACGTTCTGCCTCTTTTCCTATGCTTTCAATGCAATTCCAGCCTACCTCCTGAAATCGGTTTCCTGCAATGCTGCCCCGCTTTCAAGTCCTCTTGGCAGCCTTACTTCAGTCTATTTTTGGACGATAGCTGTCATTTATAACTCTGCAGGTTTGTGAATTACAGTGCCCCTGAGCTCCTTTCTTCAACTCGCTTTCTTGTGACCTGGCCGCAACACCGCAGGATGGCTTCAGGCCCTAATCTGGTTCCGGCACGGCACGCTGAGCCTTTGGTTATTTCCTCTTCCTGGTGGGAAATGAGAGTTAAATTTGCCCGTCCATACACCTCCAGCTAGCCTCTCATTGGTTCTCTCTATTCCTGTTCATCTTCCGCAGAAATTGCAAACTGGGCCAAACAGGAGGTTAAAGGCGCTGACTCTCCAAGTGGGGAGAGTGTTAGTAAAGCGTCTGGAATGTTGCACCCGAGTACCAGGGGAGGAAAACTGAGACATATTTGAACACGTCTCCCGTTCACATGGTTGATCATACTTGGGTTCCACATGCATGTTTTAGCTGAAGGAAGAATACCTTAAACCTGGAGAGTTAAGACCCGTGTAATGGGTACCATGCAATATGACTTCAAAGGGTCTTCATTTGCTCACCGAACCTCTCCAATCCTATCACTGCTGCGTTTATGCCCCTGTACACATGCTTGATTCTCTTTCGGAGACATAGCAATCCATAGGTTTTTAAGATACTTACTAGTCAGGTACATTCTTAGGCGTTTAATATGCGGTGTTGAGTCCATTTCGTTGAGCAAGGAGTAGCTCTTGTCTATTCCATATTTGGCTTAAGGAACTTTATCTGTGCTCATTTCAATCTCTGGTTTTATGCAGCACCCCAACTCACCTTTACCCTTAAGCAAGCATAAGTTGGTTTTCTAAATTTGAGACCCTGTTCTGTTCTGTAATTCAGTTCCTGTGTAGCCAAGTTTACATTCCGTGTATTACTGATATCTTATGATGTTTCTTTTTCTGTGTGACTTATTTCAGTTAGAATCATCATACCTGCATCCACTCATTGTGATGCTTAGGGCCTGATGACATAGATTTCATTGCTGAGTGATATTGCTTTGTAAGTGAATACCACAACTTCTTTATCCATTTTTCACTTTCTGCGATGTTGAACTTGTACTGTAAACGAGGTTCTTGTAAACAGAGCCGTTCCAAACTTTGGGGTGGCTGTGTCTTTTTGATTTTAATTTCCCTAAGCTATAGGACCATAAGTGGAAGTGCCCTAGGCTCTGTTGCTTTGTTTTTTAGATGTTTCAGGAAACACCATACACTTCTCCCAAGTGTCTGTTGGCAATTTACATCCCGCCCATCAGCATAACAAGGCTCCCAGTTCTCAATGGCCTGTTGCCTTTCTGGATTTTACACTTTTTTCAGATGGCCCTTTTGACCGGGGGGAAGTGAGACTTCATTGTAGTGCAGATTTCCTTTGCAAGCTTGCTTGGTTGGCCAAAAAGGGCGTATGCGTTTTTTCCTGAATATATTCAGGAAAAAACGCATACGCCCTTTTTGGCCAAGTGCATCATTGTGGATGTTCTGCCTCTTTTCCTATGCTTTCAATGCAATTCCAGTCTACCTCCTGAAATCGGTTTCCTGCAATTCTGCCCCGCTTTCAAGTCCTCTTGGCAGCCTTACTTCAGTCTATTTTTGGACGATAGCTGTCATTTATAACTCTGCAGGTTTGTGAACTACAGTGCCCCTGAGCTCCTTTCTTCAACTCGCTTTCTTGTGACCTGGCTGCAACACCGCAGGATGGCTTCAGGCCCTAATCTGGTTCCGGCCCGGCATGCTGAGACTTTGGTTAATTCCTCTTCCTGGTGGGAAATGAGAGTTAAATTTGCCCGTCCAGACACCTCCAGCTAGCCTCTCATTGGTTCTCGCTATTCCTGTTCATCTTCCGCAGAAATTGCAAACTGGGCCAAACAGGAGGTTAAAGGGACTGACTCTCCAAGTCGGGAGAGTGTTAGTAAAGCGTCTGGAATGTTGCACCCGAGTACCAGGGGAGGAAAACTGAGACATATTTGAACACGTCTCCCATTCACATGGTTGATCATACTCTGGGTTCCACATGCATGTTTTTGCTGAAGGAAGAATACCTTAAAACTGGAGAGTTGAGACCCGTGTAATGGGTACCATGCAATATAACTTCAAAGGGTCTTCATTTGCTCACCGAACCTCTCCAATCCTATCACTGCTGTGTTTATTCCCCTGTACACACGCTTGATTCTCTTTTGGAGACATAGCAATCCATAGGTTTTAAGATACTTACTAGTCAGGTACATTCTTAGGGGTTTAATATGGTGTTTTGAGTCCATTTCGTTGAGCAAGGAGTAGCTCTTGTCTATTCCATATTTGGCTTAAGGAACTTTATCTGTGCTCATTTCAATCTCTGGTTTTATGCAGCACCCCAACTCACCTTTCCCCTTAAGCAAGCATAAGTTGGTTTTCTAAATTTGAGACCCTGTTCTGTTCTGTAATTCAGTTCCTGTGTAGCCAAGTTTACATTCCGTGTATTACTGATATCTTATGATGTTTCTTTTTCTGTGTGACTTATTTCAGTTAGAATCATCATACCTGAATCCACTCATTGTGATGCTAAGGGCCTGATGACATAGAATTCATTGCTGAGTGATATTGCTTTTTAAGTAAATACCACAACTTCTTTATCCATTTTTCACTTTCTGCGATGTTGAACTTGTACTGTAAATGAGGTTCTTGTAAACAGAGGCGTCCCAAACTTTGGGGTGGCTGTGTCTTTTTGATTTTAATTTCCCTAAGCTATAGGACCATAAGTGGCAGTGCCCTAGGCTCTGTTGCTTTGTTTTTTAGATGTTTCAGGAAACACCATACACTTCTCCCGAGTGGTTGTTGGCAATTTACATCCCGCCCATCAGCATAACAAGGCTCCCAGTTCTCCATGGCCTGTCCTGCCTTTCTGGATTTTACACTTTTTTCAGATGGCCCTTTTGACCGGGGGGAAGTGAGACTTCATTGTAGTGCAGATTTCCTTTGCAAGCTTGCTTGGTTGGCCAAAAAAGGCGTATGCGTTTTTTCCTGAATATATTCAGGAAAAAACGCATACGCCCTTTTTGGCCAAGTGCATCATTGTGGACGTTCTGCCTCTTTTCCTATGCTTTCAATGCAATTCCAGTCTACCTCCTGAAATCGGTTTCCTGCAATTCTGCCCCGCTTTCAAGTCCTCTTGGCAGCCTTACTTCAGTCTATTTTTGGACGATAGCTGTCATTTATAACTCTGCAGGTTTGTGAATTACAGTGCCCCTGAGCTCCTTTCTTCAACTCGCTTTCTTGTGACCTGGCCGCAACACCGCAGGATGGCTTCAGGCCCTAATCTGGTTCCGGCACGGCACGCTGAGCCTTTGGTTATTTCCTCTTCCTGGTGGGAAATGAGAGTTAAATTTGCCCGTCCAGACACCTCCAGCTAGTCTCTTATTGGTTCTCGGTATTCCTGTTCATCTTCCGCAGAAATTGCAAACTGGGCCAAACAGGAGGTTAAAGGGACTGACTCTCCAAGTCGGGAGAGTGTTAGTAAAGCGTCTGGAATGTTGCACCCGAGTACCAGGGTACGAAAACTGAGACATATTTGAACACGTCTCCCGATCAAATGGTTGATCATACTCTAGGTTCCACATGCATGTTTTAGCTGAAAGAAGAATACCTTAAACCTGGGTAGTTGAAACCCATGGAATGGGTACCATGCAATATGACTTCAAAGGGTCTTCATTTGCTCACCGAACCTCTCCAATCCTATCACTGCTGCGTTTATGCCCCTGTACACATGCTTGATTCTCTTTCGGAGACATAGCAAACCATAGGTTTTACGATACTTACTAGTCAGGTACATTCTTAGGCGTTTAATATGCGGTGTTGAGTCCATTTCGTTGAGCAAGGAGTAGCTCTTGTCTATTCCATATTTGACTTAAGGAACTTTATCTGTGCTCATTTCAATCTCTGGTTTTATGCAGCACCCCAACTCACCTTTCCCCTTAAGCAAGCATAAGTTGGTTTTCTAAATTTGAGACCCTGTTCTGTTCTGTAATTCAGTTCCTGTGTAGCCAAGTTTACATTCCGTGTATTACTGATATCTTATGATGTTTCTTTTTCTGTGTGACTTACTTCAGTTAGAATCATCATACCTGAATCCACTCATTGTGCTGCTAAGGGCCTGATGACACAGATTTCATTGCTGAGTGATATTGCTTTGTAAGTAAATACCACAACTTCTTTATCCATTTTTCACTTTCTGCGATGTTGAACTTGTACTGTAAACGAGGTTCTTGTAAACGGAGCCGTTCCAAACTTTGGGGTGGCTGTGTCTTTTTGCTTTTAATTTCCCTAAGCTATAGGACCATAAGTGGAAGTGCCCTAGGTTCTGTTGCTTTGTTTTTTAGATGTTTCAGGAAACACCATACACTTCTCCCGAGTGGTTGTTGGCAATTTACATCCCGCCCATCAGCATAACAAGGCTCCCAGTTCTCCATGGCCTGTTTTGCCTTTCTGGATTTTACACTTTTTTAAGATGGCCCTTTTGACCGGGGGGAAGTGAGACTTCATTGTAGTGCAGATTTCCTTTGCAAGCTTGCTTGGTTGGCCAAAAAGGGCGTATGCGTTTTTCCCTGAATACATTCAGGAATAAACGCATATGCTCTTTTTGGCCAAGTGCATCATTGTGGACGCTCCGCCTGTTTTCCTATGCTTTCAATGCAATTCCAGTCTACCTCCTGAAATCGGTTTCCTGCAATTCTGCCCCGCTTTCAAGTCCTCTTGGCAGCCTTACTTCAGTCTATTTTTGGACGATAGCTGTCATTTATAACTCTGCAGGTTTGTGAATTACAGTGCCCCTGAGCTCCTTTCTTCAACTCGCTTTCTTGTGACCTGGCCGCAACACCGCAGGATGGCTGCAGGCCCTAATCTGGTTCCGGTACGGCACGCTGAGCCTTTGGTTATTTCCTCTTCCTGGTGGGAAATGAGAGTTAAATTTGCCCGTCCAGACACCTCCAGCTAGTCTCTCATTGGTTCTCGCTATTCCTGTTCATCTTCCGCAGAAATTGCAAACTGGGCCAAACAGGAGGTTAAAGGCGCTGACTCTCCAAGTGGGGAGAGTGTTAGTAAAGCGTCTGGAATGTTGCACCCGAGTACCAGGGGAGGAAAACTGAGACATATTTGAACACGTCTCCCGTTCACATGGTTGACCATACTTGGGTTCCACATGCATGTTTTAGCTGAAGGAAGAATACCTTAAACCTGGAGAGTTAAGACCCGTGTAATGGGTACCATGCAATATGACTTCAAAGGGTCTTCATTTGCTCACCGAACCTCTCCAATCTTATCACTGCTGCGTTTATGCCCCTGTACATATGCTTGATTCTCTTTCGGAGACATAGCAATCCATAGGTTTTTAAGATACTTACTAGTCAGGTACATTCTTAGGCGTTTAATATGCGGTGTTGAGTCCATTTCGTTGAGCAAGGAGTAGCTCTTGTCTATTCCATATTTGACTTAAGGAACTTTATCTGTGCTCATTTCAATCTCTGGTTTTATGCAGCACCCCAACTCACCTTTACCCTTAAGCAAGCATAAGTTGGTTTTCTAAATTTGAGACCCTGTTCTGTTCTGTAATTCAGTTCCTGTGTAGCCAAGTTTACATTCCGTGTATTACTGATATCTTATGATGTTTCTTTTTCTGTGTGACTTACTTCAGTTAGAATCATCATACCTGAATCCACTCATTGTGCTGCTAAGGGCCTGATGACACAGATTTCATTGCTGAGTGATATTGCTTTGTAAGTAAATACCACAACTTCTTTATCCATTTTTCACTTTCTGCGATGTTGAACTTGTACTGTAAACGAGGTTCTTGTAAACAGAGGCGTCCCAAACTTTGGGGTGGCTGTGTCTTTTTGATTTTAATTTCCCTAAGCTATAGGACCATAAGTGGAAGTGCCCTAGGTTCTGTTGCTTTGTTTTTTAGATGTTTCAGGAAACACCATACACTTCTCCCGAGTGGTTGTTGGCAATTTACATCCCGCCCATCAGCATAACAAGGCTCCCAGTTCTCCATGGCCTGTCCTGCCTTTCTGGATTTTACACTTTTTTCAGATGGCCCTTTTGACCGGGGGGAAGTGAGACTTCATTGTAGTGCAGATTTCCTTTGCAAGCTTGCTTGGTTGGCCAAAAAGGGCGTATGCGTTTTATCCTGAATATATTCAGGAAAAAACGCATACGCCCTTTTTGGCCAAGTGCATCATTGTGGACGTTCTGCCTCTTTTCCTATGCTTTCAATGCAATTCCAGTCTACCTCCTGAAATCGGTTTCCTGCAATTCTGCCCCGCTTTCAAGTCCTCTTGGCAGCCTTACTTCAGTCTATTTTTGGACGATAGCTGTCATTTATAACTCTGCAGGTTTGTGAATTACAGTGCCCCTGAGCTCCTTTGTTCAACTCGCTTTCTTTTGAGCTGGCCGCAACACCGCAGGATGGCTTCAGGCTCTAATCTGGTTCCGGTACGGCACGCTGAGCCTTTGGTTAATTCCTCTTCCTGGTGGGAAATGAGAGTTAAATTTGCCCGTCCAGACACCTCCAGCTAGCCTCTCATTGGTTCTCGCTATTCCTGTTCATCTTCCGCAGAAATTGCAAACTGGGCCAAACAGGAGGTTAAAGGCGCTGACTCTCGAAGTGGGGAGAGTGTTAGTAAAGCGTCTGGAATGTTGCACCCGAGTACCAGGGGAGGAAAACTGAGACATATTTGAACACGTCTCCCGTTCACATGGTTGATCATACTTGGGTTCCACATGCATGTTTTAGCTGAAGGAAGAATACCTTAAACCTGGGTAGTTGAAACCCGTGGAATGGGTACCATGCAATATGACTTCAAAGGGTCTTCATTTGCTCACCGAACCTCTCCAATCCTATCACTGCTGCGTTTATGCCCCTGTACACATGCTTGATTCTCTTTTGGAGACATAGCAATCCATAGGTTTTAAGATACTTACTAGTCAGGAACATTCTTAGGCGTTTAATATGGGGTGTTGAGTCCATTTCGTTGAGCAAGGAGTAGCTCTTGTCTATTCCATATTTGGCTTAAGGAACTTTATCTGTGCTCATTTCAATCTCTGGTTTTATGCAGCACCCCAACTCACCTTTCCCCTTAAGCAAGCATAAGTTGGTTTTCTAAATTTGAGACCCTGTTCTGTTCTGTAATTCAGTTCCTGTGTAGCCAAGTTTACATTCCATGTATTACTGATATCTTATGATGTTTCTTTTTCTGTGTGACTTATTTCAGTTAGAATCATCATACCTGAATCCACTCATTGTGCTGCTATGGGCCTGATGACACAGATTTCATTGCTGAGTGATATTGCTTTGTAAGTAAATACCACAACTTCTTTATCCATTTTTCACTTTCTGCGATGTTGAACTTGTACTGTAAACGAGGTTCTTGTAAACAGAGCCGTTCCAAACTTTGGGGTGGCTGTGTCTTTTTGATTTTAATTTCCCTAAGCTATAGGACCATAAGTGGAAGTGCCCTAGGCTCTGTTGCTTTGTTTTTTAGATGTTTCAGGAAACACCATACACTTCTCCCAAGTGTCTGTTGGCAATTTACATCCCGCCCATCAGCATAACAAGGCTCCCAGTTCTCAATGGCCTGTTGCCTTTCTGGATTTTACACTTTTTTCAGATGGCCCTTTTGACCGGGGGGAAGTGAGACTTCATTGTAGTGCAGATTTCCTTTGCAAGCTTGCTTGGTTGGCCAAAAAGGGCGTATGCGTTTTTTCCTGAATATATTCAGGAAAAAACGCATACGCCCTTTTTGGCCAAGTGCATCATTGTGGACGTTCTGCCTCTTTTCCTATGCTTTCAATGCAATTCCAGTCTACCTCCTGAAATCGGTTTCCTGCAATGCTGCCCCGCTTTCAAGTCCTCTTGGCAGCCTTACTTCAGTCTATTTTTGGACGATAGCTGTCATTTATAACTCTGCAGGTTTGTGAATTACAGTGCCCCTGAGCTCCTTTCTTCAACTCGCTTTCTTGTGACCTGGCCGCAACACCGCAGGATGGCTTCAGGCCCTAATCTGGTTCCGGCACGGCACGCTGAGCCTTTGGTTATTTCCTCTTCCTGGTGGGAAATGAGAGTTAAATTTGCCCGTCCAGACACCTCCAGCTAGCCTCTCATTGGTTCTCGCTATTCCTGTTCATCTTCCGCAGAAATTGCAAACTGGGCCAAACAGGAGGTTAAAGGCGCTGACTCTCCAAGTGGGGAGAGTGTTAGTAAAGCATCTGGAATGTTGCACCCGAGTACCAGGGGAGGAAAACTGAGACATATTTGAACACGTCTCCCGTTGACATGGTTGATCATACTTGGGTTCCACATGCATGTTTTAGCTGAAGGAAGAATACCTAAAACCTGGGTAGTTGAAACCCGTGGAATGGGTACCATGCAATATGACTTCAAAGGGTCTTCATTTGCTCACCGAACCTCTCCAATCCTATCACTGCTGCGTTTATGCCCCTGTACACATGCTTGATTGTCTTTTGGAGACATAGCAATCCATAGGTTTTAAGATACTTACTAGTCAGGTACATTCTTAGGCGTTTAATATGCGGTGTTGAGTCCATTTCGTTGAGCAAGGAGTAGCTCTTGTCTATTCCATATTTGGCTTAAGGAACTTTATCTGTGCTCATTTCAATCTCTGGTTTTATGCAGCAACCCAACTCACCTTTACCCTTAAGCAAGCATAAGTTGGTTTTCTAAATTTGAGACCCTGTTCTGTTTTGGAATTCAATTCCTGTGTAGCCAAGTTTACATTCCGTGTATTACTGATATCTTATGATGTTTCTTTTTCTGTGTGACTTATTTCAGTTAGAATCATCGTACCTGAATCTACTCATTATGCTGCTACGGGCCTGATGACATAGATTTCATTGCTGAGTGATACTGCATTGTACGTAAGTACCACAAGTTCTTTATCCATTTTTCACTTTCTGCGATGTTGAACTTGTACTGTAAACGAGGTTCTTGTAAACAGAGCCGTTCCAAACTTTGGGGTGGCTGTGTCTTTTTGATTTTAATTTCCCTAAGCTATAGGACCATAAGTGGAAGTGCCCTAGGCTCTGTTGCTTTGTTTTTTAGATGTTTCAGGAAACACCATACACTTCTCCAGAGTGGTTGTTGGCAATTTACATCCCGCCCATCAGCATAACAAGGCTCCCAGTTCTCCATGGCCTGTCCTGCCTTTCTGGATTTTACACTTTTTTCAGATGGCCCTTTTGACCGGGGGGAAGTGAGACTTCATTGTAGTGCAGATTTCCTTTGCAAGCTTGCTTGGTTGGCCAAAAAGGGCGTATGCGTTTTTTCCTGAATATATTCAGGAAAAAAACGCATACGCCCTTTTTGACCAAGTGCATCATTGTGGACGTTCTGCCTCTTTTCCTATGCTTTCAATGCAATTCCAGTCTACCTCCTGAAATCGGTTTCCTGCAATTCTGCCCCGCTTTCAAGTCCTCTTGGCAGCCTTACTTCAGTCTATTTTTGGACGATAGCTGTCATTTATAACTCTGCAGGTTTGTGAATTACAGTGCCCCTGAGCTCCTTTCTTCAACTCGCTTTCTTGTGACCTGGCCGCAACACCGCAGGATGGCTTCAGGCCCTAATCTGGTTCCGGCACGGCACGCTGAGCCTTTGGTTAATTCCTCTTCCTGGTGGGAAATGAGAGTTAAATTTGCCCGTCCAGACACCTCCAGCTAGCCTCTCATTGGTTCTCGCTATTCCTGTTCATCTTCCGCAGAAATTGCAAACTGGGCCAAACAGGAGGTTAAAGGGACTGACTCTCCAAGTCGGGAGAGTGTTAGTAAAGCGTCTGGAATATTGCACCCAAGTACCAGGGTACGAAAACTGAGACATATTTGAACACGTCTCCCGATCACATGGTTGATCATACTCTAGGTTCCACATGCATGTTTTAGCTGAAGGAAGAATACCTTAAACCTGGGTAGTTGAAACCCGTGGAATGGGTACCATGCAATATGACTTCAAAGGGTCTTCATTTGCTCACCGAACCTCTCCAATCCTATCACTGCTGCGTTTATGCCCCTGTACACATGCTTGATTCTCTTTTGGAGACATAGCAATCCATAGGTTTTAAGATACTTACTAGTCAGGAACATTCTTAGGCGTTTAATATGGGGTGTTGAGTCCATTTCGTTGAGCAAGGAGTAGCTCTTGTCTATTCCATATTTGGCTTAAGGAACTTTATCTGTGCTCATTTCAATCTCTGGTTTTATGCAGCACCCCAACTCACCTTTACCCTTAAGCAAGCATAAGTTGGTTTTCTAAATTTGAGACCCTGTTCTGTTCTGTAATTCAGTTCCTGTGTAGCCAAGTTTACATTCCGTGTATTACTGATATCTTATGATGTTTCTTTTTCTGTGTGACTTACTTCAGTTAGAATCATCATACCTGAATCCACTCATTGTGCTGCTAAGGGCCTGATGACACAGATTTCATTGCTGAGTGATATTGCTTTGTAAGTAAATACCACAACTTCTTTATCCATTTTTCACTTTCTGCGATGTTGAACTTGTACTGTAAATGAGGTTCTTGTAAACAGAGCCGTTCCAAACTTTGGGGTGGCTGTGTCTTTTTGATTTTAATTTCCCTAAGCTATAGGACCATAAGTGGAAGTGCCCTAGGTTCTGTTGCTTTGTTTTTTAGATGTTTCAGGAAACACCATACACTTCTCCCGAGTGGTTGTTGGCAATTTACATCCCGCCCATCAGCATAACAAGGCTCCCAATTCTCCATGGCCTGTCCTGCCTTTCTGGATTTTACACTTTTTTCAGATGGCCCTTTTGACCGGGGGGAAGTGAGACTTCATTGTAGTGCAGATTTCCTTTGCAAGCTTGCTTGGTTGGCCAAAAAGGGCGTATGCGTTTTTTCCTGAATATATTCAGGAAAAAACGCATACGCCCTTTTTGGCCAAGTGCATCATTGTGGACGTTCTGCCTCTTTTCCTATGCTTTCAATGCAATTCCAGTCTACCTCCTGAAATCGGTTTCCTGCAATGCTGCCCCGCTTTCAAGTCCTCTTGGCAGCCTTACTTCAGTCTATTTTTGGACGATAGCTGTCATTTATAACTCTGGAGGTTTGTGAATTACAGTGCCCCTGAGCTCCTTTGTTCAACTCGCTTTCTTTTGAGCTGGCCGCAACACCGCAGGATGGCTTCAGGCCCTAATCTGGTTCCGGTACGGCACGCTGAGCCTTTGGTTATTTCCTCTTCCTGGTGGGAAATGAGAGTTAAATTTGCCCGTCCAGACACCTCCAGCTAGCCTCTCATTGGTTCTCGCTATTCCTGTTCATCTTCCGCAGAAATTGCAAACTGGGCCAAACAGGAGGTTAAAGGCGCTGACTCTCCAAGTGGGGAGAGTGTTAGTAAAGCATCTGGAATGTTGCACCCGAGTACCAGGGGAGGAAAACTGAGACATATTTGAACACGTCTCCCGTTGACATGGTTGATCATACTTGGGTTCCACATGCATGTTTTAGCTGAAGGAAGAATACCTAAAACCTGGGTAGTTGAAACCCGTGGAATGGGTACCATGCAATATGACTTCAAAGGGTCTTCATTTGCTCACCGAACCTCTCCAATCCTATCACTGCTGCGTTTATGCCCCTGTACACATGCTTGATTGTCTTTTGGAGACATAGCAATCCATAGGTTTTAAGATACTTACTAGTCAGGTACATTCTTAGGCGTTTAATATGCGGTGTTGAGTCCATTTCGTTGAGCAAGGAGTAGCTCTTGTCTATTCCATATTTGGCTTAAGGAACTTTATCTGTGCTCATTTCAATCTCTGGTTTTATGCAGCAACCCAACTCACCTTTACCCTTAAGCAAGCATAAGTTGGTTTTCTAAATTTGAGACCCTGTTCCGTTTTGGAATTCAATTCCTGTGTAGCCAAGTTTACATTCCGTGTATTACTGATATCTTATGATGTTTCTTTTTCTGTGTGACTTATTTCAGTTAGAATCATCGTACCTGAATCTACTCATTATGCTGCTACGGGCCTGATGACATAGATTTCATTGCTGAGTGATACTGCATTGTACGTAAGTACCACAAGTTCTTTATCCATTTTTCACTTTCTGCGATGTTGAACTTGTACTGTAAACGAGGTTCTTGTAAACAGAGCCGTTCCAAACTTTGGGGTGGCTGTGTCTTTTTGATTTTAATTTCCCTAAGCTATAGGACCATAAGTGGAAGTGCCCTAGGCTCTGTTGCTTTGTTTTTTAGATGTTTCAGGAAACACCATACACTTCTCCAGAGTGGTTGTTGGCAATTTACATCCCGCCCATCAGCATAACAAGGCTCCCAGTTCTCCATGGCCTGTCCTGCCTTTCTGGATTTTACACTTTTTTCAGATGGCCCTTTTGACCGGGGGGAAGTGAGACTTCATTGTAGTGCAGATTTCCTTTGCAAGCTTGCTTGGTTGGCCAAAAAGGGCGTATGCGTTTTTTCCTGAATATATTCAGGAAAAAAACGCATACGCCCTTTTTGACCAAGTGCATCATTGTGGACGTTCTGCCTCTTTTCCTATGCTTTCAATGCAATTCCAGTCTACCTCCTGAAATCGGTTTCCTGCAATTCTGCCCCGCTTTCAAGTCCTCTTGGCAGCCTTACTTCAGTCTATTTTTGGACGATAGCTGTCATTTATAACTCTGCAGGTTTGTGAATTACAGTGCCCCTGAGCTCCTTTCTTCAACTCGCTTTCTTGTGACCTGGCCGCAACACCGCAGGATGGCTTCAGGCCCTAATCTGGTTCCGGCACGGCACGCTGAGCCTTTGGTTAATTCCTCTTCCTGGTGGGAAATGAGAGTTAAATTTGCCCGTCCAGACACCTCCAGCTAGCCTCTCATTGGTTCTCGCTATTCCTGTTCATCTTCCGCAGAAATTGCAAACTGGGCCAAACAGGAGGTTAAAGGGACTGACTCTCCAAGTCGGGAGAGTGTTAGTAAAGCGTCTGGAATATTGCACCCAAGTACCAGGGTACGAAAACTGAGACATATTTGAACACGTCTCCCGATCACATGGTTGATCATACTCTAGGTTCCACATGCATGTTTTAGCTGAAGGAAGAATACCTTAAACCTGGGTAGTTGAAACCCGTGGAATGGGTACCATGCAATATGACTTCAAAGGGTCTTCATTTGCTCACCGAACCTCTCCAATCCTATCACTGCTGCGTTTATGCCCCTGTACACATGCTTGATTCTCTTTTGGAGACATAGCAATCCATAGGTTTTAAGATACTTACTAGTCAGGAACATTCTTAGGCGTTTAATATGGGGTGTTGAGTCCATTTCGTTGAGCAAGGAGTAGCTCTTGTCTATTCCATATTTGGCTTAAGGAACTTTATCTGTGCTCATTTCAATCTCTGGTTTTATGCAGCACCCCAACTCACCTTTAACCTTAAGCAAGCATAAGTTGGTTTTCTAAATTTGAGACCCTGTTCTGTTCTGTAATTCAGTTCCTGTGTAGGCAAGTTTACATTCCGTGTATTAGTGATATCTTATGATGTTTCTTTTTCTGTGTGACTTATTTCAGTTAGAATCGTCATACCTGAATCCACTCATTGCGATGCTAAGGGCCTGATGACATAGATTTCATTGCTGAGTGATATTGCTTTGTAAGTGAATACCACAACTTCTTTATCCATTTTTCACTTTCTGCGATGTTGAACTTGTACTGTAAACGAGGTTCTTGTAAACAGAGCCGTTCCAAACTTTGGGGTGGCTGTGTCTTTTTGATTTTAATTTCCCTAAGCTATAGGACCATAAGTGGAAGTGCCCTAGGCTCTGTTGCTTTGTTTTTTAGATGTTTCAGGAAACACCATACACTTCTCCCAAGTGTCTGTTGGCAATTTACATCCCGCCCATCAGCATAACAAGGCTCCCAGTTCTCAATGGCCTGTTGCCTTTCTGGATTTTACACTTTTTTCAGATGGCCCTTTTGACCGGGGGGAAGTGAGACTTCATTGTAGTGCAGATTTCCTTTGCAAGCTTGCTTGGTTGGCCAAAAAGGGCGTATGCGTTTTTTCCTGAATATATTCAGGAAAAAACGCATACGCCCTTTTTGGCCAAGTGCATCATTGTGGACGTTCTGCCTCTTTTCCTATGCTTTCAATGCAATTCCAGTCTACCTCCTGAAATCGGTTTCCTGCAATTCTGCCCCGCTTTCAAGTCCTCTTGGCAGCCTTACTTCAGTCTATTTTTGGACGATAGCTGTCATTTATAACTCTGCAGGTTTGTGAATTACAGTGCCCCTGAGCTCCTTTCTTCAACTCGCTTTCTTGTGAGCTGGCCGCAACACCGCAGGATGGCTTCAGGCCCTAATCTGGTTCCGGCCCGGCATGCTGAGCCTTTGGTTAATTCCTCTTCCTGGTGGGAAATGAGAGTTAAATTTGCCCGTCCAGACACCTCCAGCTAGCCTCTCATTGGTTCTCGCTATTCCTGTTCATCTTCCGCAGAAATTGCAAACTGGGCCAAACAGGAGGTTAAAGGGACTGACTCTCCAAGTCGGGAGAGTGTTAGTAAAGCGTCTGGAATGTTGCACCCGAGTACCAGGGGAGGAAAACTGAGACATATTTGAACACGTCTCCCGTTCACATGGTTGATCATACTCTGGGTTCCACATGCATGTTTTAGCTGAAGGAAGAATACCTTAAACCTGGAGAGTTGAGACCCGTGTAATGGGTACCATGCAATATAACTTCAAAGGGTCTTCATTTGCTCACCGAACCTCTCCAATCCTATCACTGCTGTGTTTATTCCCCTGTACACACGCTCGATTCTCTTTTGGAGACATAGCAATCCATAGGTTTTAAGATACTTACTAGTCAGGTACATTCTTAGGGGTTTAATATGGGGTTTTGTGTCCATTTCGTTGAGCAAGGAGTAGCTCTTGTCTATTCCATATTTGGCTTAAGGAACTTTATCTGTGCTCATTTCAATCTCTGGTTTTATGCAGCACCCCAACTCACCTTTACCCTTAAGCAAGCATAAGTTGGTTTTCTAAATTTGAGACCCTGTTCTGTTCTGTAATTCAGTTCCTGTGTAGCCAAGTTTCCATTCCGTGTATTACTGATATCTTATGATGTTTCTTTTTCTTTGTGACTTATTTCAGTTAGAATCATCATACCTGAATCCACTCATTGTGATGCTAAGGGCCTGATGACATAGAATTCATTGCTGAGTGATATTGCTTTGTAAGTAAATACCACAACTTCTTTATCCATTTTTCACTTTCTGCGATGTTGAACTTGTACTGTAAACGAGGTTCTTGTAAACAGAGGCGTCCCAAACTTTAGGGTGGCTGTGTCTTTTTGATTTTAATTTCCCTAAGCTATAGGACCATAAGTGGCAGTGCCCTAGGCTCTGTTGCTTTGTTTTTTAGATGTTTCAGGAAACACCATACACTTCTCCCGAGTGTCTGTTGGCAATTTACATCCCGCCCATCAGCATAACAAGGCTCCCAGTTCTCCATGGCCTGTCCTGCCTTTCTGGATTTTACACTTTTTTCAGATGGCCCTTTTGACCGGGGGGAAGTGAGACTTCATTGTAGTGCAGATTTCCTTTGCAAGCTTGCTTGGTTGGCCAAAAAGGGCGTATGCGTTTTTTCCTGAATATATTCAGGAAAAAACGCATACGCCCTTTTTGGCCAAGTGCATCATTGTGGACGTTCTGCCTCTTTTCCTATGCTTTCAATGCAATTCCAGTCTACCTCCTGAAATCGGTTTCCTGCAATTCTGCCCCGCTTTCAAGTCCTCTTGGCAGCCTTACTTCAGTCTATTTTTGGACGATAGCTGTCATTTATAACTCTGCAGGTTTGTGAATTACAGTGCCCCTGAGCTCCTTTCTTCAACTCGCTTTCTTGTGACCTGGCCGCAACACCGCAGGATGGCTTCAGGCCCTAATCTGGTTCCGGCACGGCACGCTGAGCCTTTGGTTATTTCCTCTTCCTGGTGGGAAATGAGAGTTAAATTTGCCCGTCCAGACACCTCCAGGTAGCCTCTCATTGGTTCTCGCTATTCCTGTTCATCTTCCACAGAAATTGCAAACTGGGCCAAACAGGAGGTTAAAGGGACTGACTCTCCAAGTCGGGAGAGTGTTAGTAAAGCGTCTGGAATGTTGCACCCGAGTACCAGGGTACGAAAACTGAGACATATTTGAACACGTCTCCCGATCACATGGTTGATCATACTCTAGGTTCCACATGCATGTTTTAGCTGAAGGAAGAATACCTTAAACCTGGGTAGTTGAAACCCGTGGAATGGGTACCATGCAATATGACTTCAAAGGGTCTTCATTTGCTCACCGAACCTCTCCAATCCTATCACTGCTGCGTTTATGCCCCTGTACACATGCTTGATTCTCTTTCGGAGACATAGCAATCCATAGGTTTTAAGATACTTACTAGTCAGGTACATTCTTAGGCGTTTAATATGGGGTGTTGAGTCCATTTCGTTGAGCAAGGAGTAGCTCTTGTCTATTCCATATTTGACTTAAGGAACTTTATCTGTGCTCATTTCAATCTCTGGTTTTATGCAGCAACCCAACTCACCTTTACCCTTAAGGAAGCATAAGTTGGTTTTCTAAATTTGAGTCCCTGTTCTGTTCTGTAATTCAGTTCCTGTGTAGCCAAGTTTACATTCCGTGTATTACTGATATCTTATGATGTTTCTTTTTCTGTGTGACTTATTTCAGTTAGAATCATCATACCTGAATCCACTCATTGCGATGCTACGGGCCTGATGACACAGATTTCATTGCTGAGTGATATTGCTTTGTAAGTAAATACCACAACTTCTTTATCCATTTTTCACTTTCTGCGATGTTGAACTTGTACTGTAAACGAGGTTCTTGTAAACAGAGCCGTTCCAAACTTTGGGGTGGCTGTGTCTTTTTGATTTTAATTTCCCTAAGCTATAGGACCATAAGTGGAAGTGCCCTAGGCTCTGTTGCTTTGTTTTTTAGATGTTTCAGGAAACACCATACACTTCTCCCAAGTGGTTGTTGGCAATTTACATCCCGCCCATCAGCATAACAAGGCTCCCAGTTCTCCATGGCCTGTCCTGCCTTTCTGGATTTTACACTTTTTTCAGATGGCCCTTTTGACCGGGGGGAAGTGAGACTTCATTGTAGTGCAGATTTCCTTTGCAAGCTTGCTTGGTTGGCCAAATAGGGCGTATGCGTTTTTTCCCTGAATATATTCAGGAAAAAAACGCATACGCCCTTTTTGGCCAAGTGCATCATTGTGGACGTTCTGCCTCTTTTCCTATGCTTTCAATGCAATTCCAGTCTACCTCCTGAAATCGGTTTCCTGCAATTCTGCCCCGCTTTCAAGTCCTCTTGGCAGCCTTACTTCAGTCTATTTTTGGACGATAGCTGTCATTTATAACTCTGCAGGTTTGTGAATTACAGTGCCCCTGAGCTCCTTTCTTCAACTCGCTTTCTTGTGAGCTGGCCGCAACACCGCAGGATGGCTTCAGGCCCTAATCTGGTTCCGGCACGGCACGCTGAGCCTTTGGTTAATTCCTCTTCCTGGTGGGAAATGAGAGTTAAATTTGCCCGTCCAGACACCTCCAGCTAGCCTCTCATTGGTTCTCGCTATTCCTGTTCATCTTCCGCAGAAATTGCAAACTGGGCCAAACAGGAGGTTAAAGGGACTGACTCTCCAAGTCGGGAGAGTGTTAGTAAAGCGTCTGGAATGTTGCACCCAAGTACCAGGGTACGAAAACTGAGACATATTTGAACACGTCTCCCGATCACATGGTTGATCATACTCTAGGTTCCACATGCATGTTTTAGCTGAAGGAAGAATACCTTAAACCTGTGTAGTTGAAACCCGTGGAATGGGTACCATGCAATATGACTTCAAAGGGTCTTCATTTGCTCACCGAACGTCTCCAATCCTATCACTGCTGCGTTTATGCCCCTGTACACATGCTTGATTCTCTTTTGGAGACATAGCAATCCATAGGTTTTAAGATACTTACTAGTCAGGAACATTCTTAGGCGTTTAATATGGGGTGTTGAGTCCATTTCGTTGAGCAAGGAGTAGCTCTTGTCTATTCCATATTTGGCTTAAGGAACTTTATCTGTGCTCATTTCAATCTCTGGTTTTATGCAGCACCCCAACTCACCTTTAACCTTAAGCAAGCATAAGTTGGTTTTCTAAATTTGAGACCCTGTTCTGTTCTGTAATTCAGTTCCTGTGTAGGCAAGTTTACATTCCGTGTATTAGTGATATCTTATGATGTTTCTTTTTCTGTGTGACTTATTTCAGTTAGAATCATCATACCTGAATCCACTCATTGCGATGCTAAGGGCCTGATGACATAGATTTCATTGCTGAGTGATATTGCTTTGTAAGTGAATACCACAACTTCTTTATCCATTTTTCACTTTCTGCGATGTTGAACTTGTACTGTAAACGAGGTTCTTGTAAACAGAGCCGTTCCAAACTTTGGGGTGGCTGTGTCTTTTTGATTTTAATTTCCCTAAGCTATAGGACCATAAGTGGAAGTGCCCTAGGCTCTGTTGCTTTGTTTTTTAGATGTTTCAGGAAACACCATACACTTCTCCCAAGTGTCTGTTGGCAATTTACATCCCGCCCATCAGCATAACAAGGCTCCCAGTTCTCAATGGCCTGTTGCCTTTCTGGATTTTACACTTTTTTCAGATGGCCCTTTTGACCGGGGGGAAGTGAGACTTCATTGTAGTGCAGATTTCCTTTGCAAGCTTGCTTGGTTGGCCAAAAAGGGCGTATGCGTTTTTTCCTGAATATATTCAGGAAAAAACGCATACGCCCTTTTTGGCCAAGTGCATCATTGTGGACGTTCTGCCTCTTTTCCTATGCTTTCAATGCAATTCCAGTCTACCTCCTGAAATCGGTTTCCTGCAATTCTGCCCCGCTTTCAAGTCCTCTTGGCAGCCTTACTTCAGTCTATTTTTGGACGATAGCTGTCATTTATAACTCTGCAGGTTTGTGAATTACAGTGCCCCTGAGCTCCTTTCTTCAACTCGCTTTCTTGTGAGCTGGCCGCAACACCGCAGGATGGCTTCAGGCCCTAATCTGGTTCCGGTCCGGCATGCTGAGCCTTTGGTTAATTCCTCTTCCTGGTGGGAAATGAGAGTTAAATTTGCCCGTCCAGACACCTCCAGCTAGCCTCTCATTGGTTCTCGCTATTCCTGTTCATCTTCCGCAGAAATTGCAAACTGGGCCAAACAGGAGGTTAAAGGGACTGACTCTCCAAGTCGGGAGAGTGTTAGTAAAGCGTCTGGAATGTTGCACCCGAGTACCAGGGGAGGAAAACTGAGACATATTTGAACACGTCTCCCGTTCACATGGTTGATCATACTCTGGGTTCCACATGCATGTTTTAGCTGAAGGAAGAATACCTTAAACCTGGAGAGTTGAGACCCGTGTAATGGGTACCATGCAATATAACTTCAAAGGGTCTTCATTTGCTCACCGAACCTCTCCAATCCTATCACTGCTGTGTTTATTCCCCTGTACACACGCTCGATTCTCTTTTGGAGACAAAGCAATCCATAGGTTTTAAGATACTTACTAGTCAGGTACATTCTTAGGGGTTTAATATGGGGTTTTGTGTCCATTTCGTTGAGCAAGGAGTAGCTCTTGTCTATTCCATATTTGGCTTAAGGAACTTTATCTGTGCTCATTTCAATCTCTGGTTTTATGCAGCACCCCAACTCACCTTTACCCTTAAGCAAGCATAAGTTGGTTTTCTAAATTTGAGACCCTGTTCTGTTCTGTAATTCAGTTCCTGTGTAGCCAAGTTTCCATTCCGTGTATTACTGATATCTTATGATGTTTCTTTTTCTTTGTGACTTATTTCAGTTAGAATAATCATACCTGAATCCACTCATTGTGATGCTAAGGGCCTGATGACATAGAATTCATTGCTGAGTGATATTGCTTTGTAAGTAAATACCACAACTTCTTTATCCATTTTTCACTTTCTGCGATGTTGAACTTGTACTGTAAACGAGGTTCTTGTAAACAGAGGCGTCCCAAACTTTAGGGTGGCTGTGTCTTTTTGATTTTAATTTCCCTAAGCTATAGGACCATAAGTGGCAGTGCCCTAGGCTCTGTTGCTTTGTTTTTTAGATGTTTCAGGAAACACCATACACTTCTCCCGAGTGTCTGTTGGCAATTTACATCCCGCCCATCAGCATAACAAGGCTCCCAGTTCTCCATGGCCTGTCCTGCCTTTCTGGATTTTACACTTTTTTCAGATGGCCCTTTTGACCGGGGGGAAGTGAGACTTCATTGTAGTGCAGATTTCCTTTGCAAGCTTGCTTGGTTGGCCAAAAAGGGCGTATGCGTTTTTTCCTGAATATATTCAGGAAAAAACGCATACGCCCTTTTTGGCCAAGTGCATCATTGTGGACGTTCTGCCTCTTTTCCTATGCTTTCAATGCAATTCCAGTCTACCTCCTGAAATCGGTTTCCTGCAATTCTGCCCCGCTTTCAAGTCCTCTTGGCAGCCTTACTTCAGTCTATTTTTGGACAATAGCTGTCATTTATAACTCTGCAGGTTTGTGAATTACAGTGCCCCTGAGCTCCTTTCTTCAACTCGCTTTCTTGTGACCTGGCCGCAACACCGCAGGATGGCTTCAGGCCCTAATCTGGTTCCGGCACGGCACGCTGAGCCTTTGGTTATTTCCTCTTCCTGGTGGGAAATGAGAGTTAAATTTGCCCGTCCAGACACCTCCAGGTAGCCTCTCATTGGTTCTCGCTATTCCTGTTCATCTTCCGCAGAAATTGCAAACTGGGCCAAACAGGAGGTTAAAGGGACTGACTCTCCAAGTCGGGAGAGTGTTAGTAAAGCGTCTGGAATGTTGCACCCTAGTACCAGGGTACGAAAACTGAGACATATTTGAACACGTCTCCCGATCACATGGTTGATCATACTCTAGGTTCCACATGCATGTTTTAGCTGAAGGAAGAATACCTTAAACCTGGGTAGTTGAAACCCGTGGAATGGGTACCATGCAATATGACTTCAAAGGGTCTTCATTTGCTCACCGAACCTCTCCAATCCTATCACTGCTGCGTTTATGCCCCTGTACACATGCTTGATTCTCTTTCAGAGACATAGCAATCCATAGGTTTTAAGATACTTACTAGTCAGGTACATTCTTAGGCGTTTAATATGCGGTGTTGAGTCCATTTCGTTGAGCAAGGAGTAGCTCTTGTCTATTCCATATTTGACTTAAGGAACTTTATCTGTGCTCATTTCAATCTCTGGTTTTATGCAGCAACCCAACTCACCTTTACCCTTAAGCAAGCATAAGTTGGTTTTCTAAATTTGAGTCCCTGTTCTGTTCTGTAATTCAGTTCCTGTGTAGCCAAGTTTACATTCCGTGTATTACTGATATCTTATGATGTTTCTTTTTCTGTGTGACTTACTTCAGTTAGAATCATCATACCTGAATCCACTCATTGCGATGCTACGGGCCTGATGACACAGATTTCATTGCTGAGTGATATTGCTTTGTAAGTAAATACCACAACTTCTTTATCCATTTTTCACTTTCTGCGATGTTGAACTTGTACTGTAAACGAGGTTCTTGTAAACAGAGCCGTTCCAAACTTTGGGGTGGCTGTGTCTTTTTGATTTTAATTTCCCTAAGCTATAGGACCATAAGTGGCAGTGCCCTAGGCTCTGTTGCTTTGTTTTTTAGATGTTTCAGGAAACACCATACACTTCTCCCGAGTGGTTGTTGGCAATTTACATCCCGCCCATCAGCATAACAAGGCTCCCAGTTCTCCATGGCCTGTCCTGCCTTTCTGGATTTTACACTTTTTTCAGATGGCCCTTTTGACCGGGGGGAAGTGAGACTTCATTGTAGTGCAGATTTCCTTTGCAAGCTTGCTTGGTTGGCCAAAAAGGGCGTATGCGTTTTTTCCTGAATATATTCAGGAAAAAACGCATACGCCCTTTTTGGCCAAGTGCATCATTGTGGACGTTCTGCCTCTTTTCCTATGCTTTCAATGCAATTCCAGTCTACCTCCTGAAATCGGTTTCCTGCAATTCTGCCCCGCTTTCAAGTCCTCTTGGCAGCCTTACTTCAGTCTATTTTTGGACGATAGCTGTCATTTATAACTCTGCAGGTTTGTGAATTACAGTGCCCCTGAGGTCCTTTCTTCAACTCGCTTTCTTGTGACCTGGCCGCAACACCGCAGGATGGCTTCAGGCCCTAATCTGGTTCCGGCACGGCACGCTGATCCTTTGGTTATTTCCTCTTCCTGGTGGGAAATGAGAGTTAAATTTGCCCGTCCAGACACCTCCAGCTAGCCTCTCATTGGTTCTCGCTATTCCTGTTAATCTTCCGCAGAAATTGCAAACTGGGTCAAACAGGAGGTTAAAGGCGCTGACTCTCCAAGTGGGGAGAGTGTTAGTAAAGCGTCTGGAATGTTGCACCCGAGTACCAGGGGAGGAAAATTGAGACATATTTGAACACGTCTCCCGTTCACATGGTTGATCATACTTGGGTTCCACATGCATGTTTTAGCTGAAGGAAGAATACCTTAAACCTGGAGAGTTAAGACCCGTTTAATGGGTACCATGCAATATGACTTCAAAGGGTCTTCATTTGCTCACCGAACCTCTCCAATCCTATCACTGCTGCGTTTATGCCCCTGTACACATGCTTGATTCTCTTTCGGAGACATAGCAATCCATAGGTTTTTAAGATACTTACTAGTCAGGTACATTCTTAGGCGTTTAATATGCAGTGTTGAGTCCATTTCATTGAGCAAGGAGTAGCTCTTGTCTATTCCATATTTGACTTAAGGAACTTTATCTGTGCTCATTTCAATCTCTGGTTTTATGCAGCACCCCAACTCACCTTTACCCTTAAGCAAGCATAAGTTGGTTTTCTAAATTTGAGACCCTGTTCTGTTCTGTAATTCAGTTCCTGTGTAGCCAAGTTTACATTCCGTGTATTACTGATATCTTATGATGTTTCTTTTTCTGTGTGACTTATTTCAGTTAGAATCATCATACCTGAATCCACTCATTGTGATGCTAAGGGCCTGATGACATAGAATTCATTGTTGAGTGATATTGCTTTGTAAGTAAATACCACAACTTCTTTATCCATTTTTCACTTTCTGCGATGTTGAACTTGTACTGTAAACGAGGTTCTTGTAAACAGAGGCGTCCCAAACTTTGGGGTGGCTGTGTCTTTTTGATTTTAATTTCCCTAAGCTATAGGACCATAAGTGGCAGTGCCCTAGGCTCTGTTGCTTTGTTTTTTAGATGTTTCAGGAAACACCATACACTTCTCCCGAGTGTCTGTTGGCAATTTACATCCCGCCCATCAGCATAACAAGGCTCCCAGTTCTCCATGGCCTGTCCTGCCTTTCTGGATTTTACACTTTTTTCAGATGGCCCTTTTGACCGGGGGGAAGTGAGACTTCATTGTAGTGCAGATTTCCTTTGCAAGCTTGCTTGGTTGGCCAAAAAGGGCGTATGCGTTTTTTCCTGAATATATTCAGGAAAAAACGCATACGCCCTTTTTGGCCAAGTGCATCATTGTGGACGTTCTGCCTCTTTTCCTATGCTTTCAATGCAATTCCAGTCTACCTCCTGAAATCGGTTTCCTGCAATTCTGCCCCGCTTTCAAGTCCTCTTGGCAGCCTTACTTCAGTCTATTTTTGGACGATAGCTGTCATTTATAACTCTGCAGGTTTGTGAATTACAGTGCCCCTGAGCTCCTTTCTTCAACTCGCTTTCTTGTGACCTGGCCGCAACACCGCAGGATGGCTTCAGGCCCTAATCTGGTTCCGGCACGGAACGCTGAGCCTTTGGTTATTTCCTCTTCCTGGTGGGAAATGAGAGTTAAATTTGCCCGTCCAGACACCTCCAGCTAGTCTCTCATTGGTTCTCGCTATTCCTGTTCATCTTCCGCAGAAATTGCAAACTGGGCCAAACAGGAGGTTAAAGGGACTGACTCTCCAAGTCGGGAGAGTGTTAGTAAAGCGTCTGGAATGTTGCACCCGAGTACCAGGGTACGAAAACTGAGACATATTTGAACACGTCTCCCGATCACATGGTTGATCATACTCTAGGTTCCACATGCATGTTTTAACTGAAGGAAGAATACCTTAAACCTGGGTAGTTGAAACCCGTGGAATGGGTACCATGCAATATGACTTCAAAGGGTCTTCATTTGCTCACCGAACCTCTCCAATCCTATCACTGCTGCGTTTATGCCCCTGTACACATGCTTGATTCTCTTTCGGAGACATAGCAATCCATAGGTTTTAAGATACTTACTAGTCAGGTACATTCTTAGGCGTTTAATATGCGGTGTTGAGTCCATTTCGTTGAGCAAGGAGTAGCTCTTGTCTATTCCATATTTGACTTAAGGAACTTTATCTGTGCTCATTTCAATCTCTGGTGTTATGCAACACCCCAACTCACCTTTCCCCTTAAGCAAGCATAAGTTGGTTTTCTAAATTTGAGTCCCTGTTCTGTTCTGTAATTCAGTTCCTGTGTAGCCAAGTTTACATTCCGTGTATTACTGATATCTTATGATGTTTCTTTTTCTGTGTGACTTACTTCAGTTAGAATCATCATACTTGAATCCACTCATTGTGCTGCTACGGGCCTGATGACACAGATTTCATTGCTGAGTGATATTGCTTTGTAAGTAAATACCACAACTTCTTTATCCATTTTTCACTTTCTGCGATGTTGAACTTGTACTGTAAACGAGGTTCTTGTAAACAGAGCCGTTCCAAACTTTGGGGTGGCTGTGTCTTTTTGATTTTAATTTCCCTATGCTATAGGACCATAAGTGGAAGTGCCCTAGGCTCTGTTGCTTTGTTTTTTAGATGTTTCAGGAAACACCATACACTTCTCCTGAGTGGTTGTTGGCAATTTACATCCCGCCCATCAGCATAACAAGGCTCCCAGTTCTCCATGGCCTGTCCTGCCTTTCTGGATTTTACACTTTTTTCAGATGGCCCTTTTGACCGGGAGGAAGTGAGACTTCATTGTAGTGCAGATTTCCTTTGCAAGCTTGCTTGGTTGGCCAAAAAGGGCGTATGCGTTTTTTCCTGAATATATTCAGGAAAAAACGTATACGCCCTTTTTGGCCAAGTGCATCATTGTGGACGTTCTACCTCTTTTCCTATGCTTTCAATGCAATTCCAGTCTACCTCCTGAAATCGGTTTCCTGCAATTCTGCCCCGCTTTCAAGTCCTCTTGGCAGCCTTACTTCAGTCTATTTTTGGACGATAGCTGTCATTTATAACTCTGCAGGTTTGTGAATTACAGTGCCCCTGAGCTCCTTTCTTCAACTCGCTTTCTTTTGAGCTGGCCGCAACACTGCAGGATGGCTTCAGGACCTAATCTGGTTCCGGTACGGCACGCTGAGCCTTTGGTTATTTCCTCTTCCTGGTGGGAAATGAGAGTTAAATTTGCCCGTCCAGACACCTCCAGCTAGTCTCTCATTGGTTCTCGCTATTCCTGTTCATCTTCCGCAGAAATTGCAAACTGGGCCAAACAGGAGGTTAAAGGCGCTGACTCTCCAAGTGGGGAGAGTGTTAGTAAAGCGTCTGGAATGTTGCACCCGAGTACCAGGGGAGGAAAACTGAGACATATTTGAACACGTCTCCCGTTCACATGGTTGATCATACTTGGGTTCCACATGCATGTTTTAGCTGAAGGAAGAATACCTAAAACCTGGGTAGTTGAAACCCGTGGAATGGGTACCATGCAATATGACTTCAAAAGGTCTTCATTTGCTCACCGAACCTCTCCAATCCTATCACTGCTGCGTTTATGCCCCTGTACACATGCTTGATTCTCTTTCGGTGACATAGCAATCCATAGGTTTTAAGATACTTACTAGTCAGGTACATTCTTAGGCGTTTAATATGGGGTGTTGAGTCCAATTTGTTGAGCAAGGAGTAGCTCTTGTCTATTCCATATTTGACTTAAGGAACTTTATCTGTGCTCATTTCAATCTCTGGTTTTATGCAGCACCCCAACTCACCTTTACTCTTAAGCAAGCATGAGTTGGTTTTCTAAATTTGAGACCCTGTTCTGTTCTGTAATTCAGTTCCTGTGTAGCCAAGTTTACATTCCGTGTATTACTGATATCTTATGATGTTTCTTTTTCTGTGTGACTTACTTCAGTTAGAATCATCATACCTGAATCCACTCATTGTGCTGCTAAGGGCCTGATGACACAGATTTCATTGCTGAGTGATATTGCTTTGTAAGTAAATACCACAACTTCTTTATCCATTTTTCACTTTCTGCGATGTTGAACTTGTACTGTAAACGAGGTTCTTGTAAACAGAGGCGTCCCAAACTTTGGGGTGGCTGTGTCTTTTTGATTTTAATTTCCCTAAGCTATAGGACCATAAGTGGCAGTGCTCTAGGCTCTGTTGCTTTGTTTTTTAGATGTTTCAGGAAACACCATACACTTCTCCCGAGTGTCTGTTGGCAATTTACATCCCGCCCATCAGCATAACAAGGCTCCCAGTTCTCTATGGCCTGTCCTGCCTTTCTGGATTTTACACTTTTTTCAGATGGCCCTTTTGACCGGGGGGAAGTGAGACTTCATTGTAGTGCAGATTTCCTTTGCAAGCTTGCTTGGTTGGCCAAAAAGGGCGTATGCGTTTTTTTCTGAATATATTCAGGAAAAAACGCATACGCCCTTTTTGGCCAAGTGCATCATTGTGGACGTTCTGCCTCTTTTCCTATGCTTTCAATGCAATTCCAGTCTACCTCCTGAAATCGGTTTCCTGCAATTCTGCCCCGCTTTCAAGTCCTCTTGGCAGCCTTACTTCAGTCTATTTTTGGACGATAGCTGTCATTTATAACTCTGCAGGTTTGTGAATTACAGTGCCCCTGAGCTCCTTTCTTCAACTCGCTTTCTTGTGACCTGGCCGCAACACCGCAGGATGGCTTCAGGCCCTAATCTGGTTCCGGCACGGCACGCTGAGCCTTTGGTTATTTCCTCTTCCTGGTGGGAAATGAGAGTTAAATTTGCCCGTCCAGACACCTCCAGCTAGCCTCTCATTGGTTCTCGCTATTCCTGTTCATCTTCCGCAGAAATTGCAAACTGGGCCAAACAGGAGGTTAAAGGGACTGACTCTCCAAGTGGGGAGAGTGTTAGTAAAGCATCTGGAATGTTGCACCCGAGTACCAGGGGAGGAAAACTGAGACATATTTGAACACGTCTCCCGATCATATGGTTGATCATACTCTGGGTTCCACATGCATGTTTTAGCTGAAGGAAGAATACCTTAAACCTGGAGATTTGAGACCCGTGTAATGGGTACCATGCAATATGACTTCAAAGGGTCTTCATTTGCTCACCGAACCTCTCCAATCCTATCACTGCTGCGTTTATGCCCCTGTACACATGCTTGATTCTCTTTCGGAGACATAGCAATCCATAGGTTTTAAGATACTTACTAGTCAGGTACATTCTTAGGCGTTTAATATGCGGTGTTGAGTCCATTTCGTTGAGCAAGGAGTAGCTCTTGTCTATTCCATATTTGACTTAAGGAACTTTATCTGTGCTCATTTCAATCTCTGGTTTTATGCAGCACCCCAACTCACCTTTACCCTTAAGCAAGCATAAGTTGGTTTTCTAAATTTGAGAACCTGTTCTGTTTTGGAATTCAGTTCCTGTGTAGCCAAGTTTACATTCCGTGTATTAGTGATATCTTATGATGTTTCTTTTTCTGTGTGACTTATTTCAGTTAGAATCATCGTACCTGAATCTACTCATTATGCTGCTACGGGCCTGATGACATAGATTTCATTGCTGAGTGATACTGCATTGTACGTAAGTACCACAAGTTCTTTATCCATTTTTCACTTTCTGCGATGTTGAACTTGTACTGTAAACGAGGTTCTTGTAAACAGAGCCGTTCCAAACTTTGGGGTGGCTGTGTCTTTTTGATTTTAATTTCCCTAAGCTATAGGACCATAAGTGGAAGTGCCCTAGGCTCTGTTGCTTTGTTTTTTAGATGTTTCAGGAAACACCATACACTTCTCCCGAGTGTCTGTTGGCAATTTACATCCCGCCCATCAGCATAACAAGGCTCCCAGTTCTCCATGGCCTGTCCTGCCTTTCTGGATTTTACACTTTTTTCAGATGGCCCTTTTGACCGGGGGGAAGTGAGACTTCATTGTAGTGCAGATTTCCTTTGCAAGCTTGCTTGGTTGGCCAAAAAGGGCGTATGCGTTTTTTCCTGAATATATTCAGGAAAAAACGCATACGCCCTTTTTGGCCAAGTGCATCATTGTGGACGTTCTGCCTCTTTTCCTATGCTTTCAATGCAATTCCAGTCTACCTCCTGAAATCGGTTTCCTGCAATTCTGCCCCGCTTTCAAGTCCTCTTGGCAGCCTTACTTCAGTCTATTTTTGGACGATAGCTGTCATTTATAACTCTGCAGGTTTGTGAATTACAGTGCCCCTGAGCTCATTTCTTCAACTCGCTTTCTTGTGACCTGGCCGCAACACCGCAGGATGGCTTCAGGCCCTAATCTGGTTCCGGCCCGGCATGCTGAGCCTTTGGTTAATTCCTCTTCCTGGTGGGAAATGAGAGTTAAATTTGCCCGTCCAGACACCTCCAGCTAGCCTCTCATTGGTTCTCGCTATTCCTCTTCATCTTCCGCAGAAATTGCAAACTGGGCCAAACAGGAGGTTAAAGGCGCTGACTCTCCAAGTGGGGAGAGTGTTAGTAAAGCGTCTGGAATGTTGCACCCGAGTACCAGGGGAGGAAAACTGAGACATATTTGAACACGTCTCCCGTTCACATGGTTGATCATACTTGGGTTCCACATGCATGTTTTAGCTGAAGGAAGAATACCTTAAACCTGGGTAGTTGAAACCCGTGGAATGGGTACCATGCAATATGACTTCAAAGGGTCTTCATTTGCTCACCGCACCTCTCCAATCCTATCACTGCTGCGTTTATGCCCCTGTTCACATGTTTGATTCTCTTTCGGTGACATAGCAATCCATAGGTTTTAAGATACTTACTAGTTAGGTACATTCTTAGGCGTTTAATATGGGGTGTTGAGTCCAATTTGTTGAGCAAGGAGTAGCTCTTGTCTATTCCATATTTGACTTAAGGAACTTTATCTGTGCTCATTTCAATCTCTGGTTTTATGCAGCACCCCAACTCACCTTTACCCTTAAGCAAGCATGAGTTGGTTTTCTAAATTTGAGACCCTGTTCTGTTCTGTAATTCAGTTCCTGTGTAGCCAAGTTTACATTCCGTGTATTACTGATAGCTTATGATGTTTCTTTTTCTGTGTGACTTACTTCAGTTAGAATCATCATACCTGAATCCACTAATTGTGCTGCTAAGGGCCTGATGTCACAGATTTCATTGCTGAGTGATATTGCTTTGTAAGTAAATACCACAACTTCTTTATCCATTTTTCACTTTCTGCGATGTTGAACTTGTACTGTAAACGAGGTTCTTGTAAACAGAGGCGTCCCAAACTTTGGGGTGGCTGTGTCTTTTTGATTTTAATTTCCCTAAGCTATAGGACCATAAGTGGCAGTGCTCTAGGCTCTGTTGCTTTGTTTTTTAGATGTTTCAGGAAACACCATACACTCCTCCCGAGTGTCTGTTGGCAATTTACATCCCGCCCATCAGCATAACAAGGCTCCCAGTTCTCCATGGCCTGTCCTGCCTTTCTGGATTTTACACTTTTTTCAGATGGCCCTTTTGACCGGGGGGAAGTGAGACTTCATTGTAGTGCAGATTTCCTTTGCAAGCTTGCTTGGTTGGCCAAAAAGGGCGTATGCGTTTTTTTCTGAATATATTCAGGAAAAAACGCATACGCCCTTTTTGGCCAAGTGCATCATTGTGGACGTTCTGCCTCTTTTCCTATGCTTTCAATGCAATTCCAGTCTACCTCCTGAAATCGGTTTCCTGCAATTCTGCCCCGCTTTCAAGTCCTCTTGGCAGCCTTACTTCAGTCTATTTTTGGACGATAGCTGTCATTTATAACTCTGCAGGTTTGTGAATTACAGTGCCCCTGAGCTCCTTTCTTCAACTCGCTTTCTTTTGAGCTGGCCGCAACACCGCAGGATGGCTTCAGGCCCTAATCTGGTTCCGGTACGGCATGCTGAGCCTTTGGTTATTTCCTCTTCCTGGTGGGAAATGAGAGTTAAATTTGCCCGTCCAGACACCTCCAGCTAGCCTCTCATTGGTTCTCGCTATTCCTATTCATCTTCCGCAGAAATTGCAAACGGGGTCAAACAGGAGGTTAAAGGCGCTGACTCTCCAAGTGGGGAGAGTGTTAGTAAAGCGTCTGGAATGTTGCACCCGAGTACCAGGGGAGGAAAACTGAGACATATTTGAACACATCTCCCGATCACATGGTTGATCATACTCTAGGTTCCACATACATGTTTTAGCTGAAGGAAGAATACCTTAAACCTGGGTAGTTGAAACCCGTGGAATGGGTACCATGCAATATGACTTCAAAGGGTCTTCATTTGCTCACCGAACCTCTCCAATCCTATCACTGCTGCGTTTATGCCCCTGTACACATGCTTGATTCTCTTTCGGAGACATAGCAATCCATAGGTTTTAAGATACTTACAAGTCAGGTACATTCTTAGGCGTTTAATATGCGGTGTTGAGTCCATTTCGTTGAGCAAGGAGTAGCTCTTGTCTATTCCATATTTGGCTTAAGGAACTTTATCTGTGCTCATTTCAATCTCTGGTTTTATGCAGCACCCCAACTCACCTTTACCCTTAAGCAAGCATAAGATGTTTTTCTAAATTTGAGGCCCTGTTCTGTTCTGTAATTCAGTTCCTGTGTAGCCAAGTTTACATTCCGTGTATTACTGATATCTTATGATGTTTCTTTTTCTGTGTGACTTATTTCAGTTAGAATCATCATACCTGAATCCACTCATTGTGCTGCTAAGGGCCTGATGACATAGATTTCATTGCTGAGTGATATTGCTTTGTAAGTCAATACCACAACTTCTTTATCCATTTTTCACTTTCTGCGATGTTGAACTTGTACTGTAAACGAGGTTCTTGTAAACAGAGCCGTTCCAAACTTTGGGGTGGCTGTGTCTTTTTGATTTTAATTTCCCTAAGCTATAGGACCATAAGTGGAAGTGCCCTAGGCTCTGTTGCTTTGTTTTTTAGATGTTTCAGGAAACACCATACACTTCTACCAAGTGTCTGTTGGCAATTTACATCCCGCCCATCAGCATAACAAGGCTCCCAGTTCTCCATGGCCTGTCCTGCCTTTCTGGATTTTACACTTTTTTCAGATGGCCCTTTTGACCGGGGGGAAGTGAGACTTCATTGTAGTGCAGATTTCCTTTGCAAGCTTGCTTGGTTGGCCAAAAAGGGCGTATGCGTTTTTTCCTGAATATATTTAGGAAAAAACGCATACGCCCTTTTTGGCCAAGTGCATCATTGTGGACGTTCTGCCTCTTTTCCTATGCTTTCAATGCAATTCCAGTCTACCTCCTGAAATCGGTTTCCTGCAATTCTGCCCCGCTTTCAAGTCCTCTTGGCAGCCTTACTTCAGTCTATTTTTGGACGATAGCTGTCATTTATAACTCTGCAGGTTTGTGAATTACAGTGCCCCTGAGCTCCTTTCTTCAACTCGCTTTCTTGTGACCTGGCCGCAACACCGCAGGATGGCTTCAGGCCCTAATCTCGTTCCGGCCCGGCATGCTGAGCCTTTGGTTAATTCCTCTTCCTGGTGGGAAATGAGAGTTAAATTTGCCCGTCCAGACACCTCCAGCTAGCCTCTCATTGGTTCTCGCTATTCCTGTTCATCTTCCGCAGAAATTGCAAACTGGGCCAAACAGGAGGTTAAAGGGACTGACTCTCCAAGTGGGGAGAGTGTTAGTAAAGCGTCTGGAATGTTGCACCCGAGTACCAGGGGAGGAAAACTGAGACATATTTGAACACGTCTCCCGATCACATGGTTGATCATACTCTAGGTTCCACATGCATGTTTTAGCTGAAGGAAGAATACCTTAAACCTGGGTAGTTGAAACCCGTGGAATGGGTACCATGCAATATGACTTCAAAGGGTCTTCATTTGCTCACCGCACCTCTCCAATCCTATCACTGCTGCATTTATGCCCCTGTACACATGCTTGATTCCCTTTCGGAGACATAGCAATCCATAGGTTTTAAGATACTTACTAGTCAGGTACATTCTTAGGCGTTTAATATGGGGTGTTGAGTCCATTTCGTTGAGCAAGGAGTAGCTCTTGTCTATTCCATATTTGGCTTAAGGAACTTTATCTGTGCTCATTTCAATCTCTGGTTTTATGCAGCACCCCAACTCACCTTTACCCTTAAGCAAGAATAAGTTGGTTTTCTAAATTTGAGACCCTGTTCTGTTCTGTAATTCAGTTCCTGTGTAGCCAAGTTTACATTCCGTGTATTACTGATATCTTATGATGTTTCTTTTTCTGTGTGACTTATTTCAGTTAGAATCATCATACCTGAATCCACTCATTGTGCTGCTAAGGGCCTGATGACACAGATTTCATTGCTGAGTGATATTGCTTTGTAAGTAAATACCACAACTTCTTTATCCATTTTTCACTTTCTGCGATGTTGAACTTGTGTTGTAAACGAGGTTCTTGTAAACAGAGCCGTTCCAAACTTTGGGGTGGCTGTGTCTTTTTGATTTTAATTTCCCTAAGCTATAGGACCATAAGTGGAAGTGCCCTAGGTTCTGTTGCTTTGTTTTTTAGATGTTTCAGGAAACACCATACACTTCTCCCGAGTGGTTGTTGGCAATTTACATCCCGCCCATCAGCATAACAAGGCTGCCAGTTCTCCATGGCCTGTCCTGCCTTTCTGGATTTTACACTTTTTTCAGATGGCCCTTTTGACCGGGGGGAAGTGAGACTTCATTGTAGTGCAGATTTCCTTTGCAAGCTTGCTTGGTTGGCCAAAAAGGGCGTATGCGTTTTTTCCTGAATATATTCAGGAAAAGACGCATACGCCCTTTTTGGCCAAGTGCATCATTGTGGACGTTCTGCCTCTTTTCCTATGCTTTCAATGCAATTCCAGTCTACCTCCTGAAATCGGTTTCCTGCAATTCTGCCCCGCTTTCAAGTCCTCTTGGCAGCCTTACTTCAGTCTATTTTTGGACGATAGCTGTCATTTATAACTCTGCAGGTTTGTGAATTACAGTGCCCCTGAGCTCCTTTCTTCAACTCGCTTTCTTTTGAGCTGGCCGCAACACCGCAGGATGGCTTCAGGCCCTAATCTGGTTCCGGTACGGCACACTGAGCCTTTGGTCATTTCCTCTTCCTGGTGGGAAATGAGAGTTAAATTTGCCCGTCCAGACACCTCCAGCTAGCCTCTCATTGGTTCTCGCTATTCCTGTTCATCTTCCGCAGAAATTGCAAACTGGGCCAAACAGGAGGTTAAAGGCGCTGACTCTCCAAGTGGGGAGAGTGTTAGTAAAGCGTCTGGAATGTTGCACCCGAGTACCAGGGGAGGAAAACTGAGACATATTTGAACACGTCTCCCGTTCACATGGTTGATCATACTTAGGTTCCACATGCATGTTTTAGCTGAAGGAAGAATACCTTAAACCTGGAGCGTTGAGACTCGTGTAATGGGTACCATGCAATATGACTTCAAAGGGTCTTCATTTGCTCACCGAACCTCTCCAATCCTATCACTGCTGCGTTTATGCCCCTGTACACATGTTTGATTCTCTTTTGGAGACATAGCAATCCATAGGTTTTACGATACTTACTAGTCAGGTACATTCTTAGGCGTTTAATATGCGGTGTTGAGTCCATTTCGTTGAGCAAGGAGTAGCTCTTGTCTATTCCATATTTGACTTAAGGAACTTTATCTGTGCTCATTTCAATCTCTGGTTTTATGCAGCACCCCAACTCACCTTTACCCTTAAGCAAGCATAAGTTGGTTTTCTAAATTTGAGACCCTGTTCTGTTCTGTAATTCAGTTCCTGTGTAGCCAAGTTTACATTCCGTGTATTACTGATATCTTATGATGTTTCTTTTTCTGTGTGTCTTATTTCAGTTAGAATCATCATACCTGAATCCACTCATTGTGATGCTAAGTGCCTGATGACATAGATTTCATTGCTGAGTGATATTGCTTTGTAAGTAAATACCACAACTTCTTTATCCATTTTTCACTTTCTGCGATGTTGAACTTGTACTGTAAACGAGGTTCTTGTAAACAGAGGCGTCCCAAACTTTGGGGTGGCTGTGTCTTTTTGATTTTAATTTCCCTAAGCTATAGGACCATAAGTGTCAGTGCCCTAAGCTCTGTTGCTTTGTTTTTTAGATGTTTCAGGAAACACCATACACTTCTCCCGAGTGGTTCTTGGCAATTTACATCCCGCCCATCAGCATAACAAGGCTCCCAGTTCTCCATGGCCTGTCCTGCCTTTCTGGATTTTACACTTTTTTCAGATGGCCCTTTTGACCGGGGGGAAGTGAGACTTCATTGTAGTGCAGATTTCCTTTGCAAGCTTGCTTGGTTGGCCAAAAAGGGCGTATGCGTTTTTTCCTGAATATATTCAGGAAAAAACGCATACGCCCTTTTTGGCCAAGTGCATCATTGTGGACGTTCTGCCTCTTTTCCTATGCTTTCAATGCAATTCCAGTCTACCTCCTGAAATCGGTTTCCTGCAATTCTGCCCCGCTTTCAAGTCCTCTTGGCAGCCTTACTTCAGTCTATTTTTGGACGATAGCTGTCATTTATAACTCTGCAGGTTTGTGAATTACAGTGCCCCTGAGCTCCTTTCTTCAACTCGCTTTCTTGTGACCTGGCCGCAACACCGCAGGATGGCTTCAGGCCCTAATCTGGTTCCAGCCCGGCATGCTGAGCCTTTGGTTAATTCCTCTTCCTGGTGGAAATGAGAGTTAAATTTGCCCGTCCAGACACCTCCAGCTAGCCTCTCATTGGTTCTCGCTATTCCTCTTCATCTTCCGCAGAAATTGCAAACTGGGCCAAACAGGAGGTTAAAGGGACTGACTCTCCAAGTGGGGAGAGTGTTAGTAAAGCGTTTGGAATGTTGCACCCGAGTACCAGGGTACGAAAACTGAGACATATTTGAACACGTCTCCCGAACACATGGTTGATCATACTCTAGGTTCCACATGCATGTTTTAGCTGAAGGAAGAATACCTTAAACCTGGGTAGTTGAAACCCGTGGAATGGGTACCATGCAATATGACTTCAAAGGGTCTTCATTTGCTCACCGAACCTCTCCAATCCTATCACTGCTGCGTTTATGCCCCTGTACACATGCTTGATTCTCTTTCGGAGACATAGCAATCCATAGGTTTTAAGATACTTACTAGTCAGGTACATTCTTAGGCGTTTAATATGGGGTGTTGAGTCCATTTCATTGAGCAAGGAGTAGCTCTTGTCTATTCCATATTTGGCTTAAGGAACTTTATCTGTGCTCATTTCAATCTCTGGTTTTATGCAGCACCCCAACTCACCTTTACCCTTAAGCAAGAATAAGTTGGTTTTCTAAATTTGAGACCCTGTTCTGTTCTGTAATTCAGTTCCTGTGTAGCCAAGTTTACATTCCGTGTATTACTGATATCTTATGATGTTTCTTTTTCTGTGTGACTTATTTCAGTTAGAATCATCATACCTGAATCCACTCATTGTGCTGCTAAGGGCCTGATGACACAGATTTCATTGCTGAGTGATATTTCTTTGTAAGTAAATACCACAACTTCTTTATCCATTTTTCACTTTCTGCGATGTTGAACTTGTACTGTAAACGAGGTTCTTGTAAACAGAGCCGTTCCAAACTTTGGGGTGGCTGTGTCTTTTTGATTTTAATTTCCCTAAGCTATAGGACCATAAGTGGAAGTGCCCTAGGCTCTGTTGCTTTGTTTTTTAGATGTTTCAGGAAACACCATACACTTCTCCCGAGTGGTTGTTGGCAATTTACATCCCGCCCATCAGCATAACAAGGCTCCCAGTTCTCCATGGCCTGTCCTGCCTTTCTGGATTTTACACTTTTTTCAGATGGCCCTTTTGACCGGGGGGAAGTGAGACTTCATTGTAGTGCAGATTTCCTTTGCAAGCTTGCTTGGTTGGCCAAAAAGGGCGTATGCGTTTTTTCCTGAATATATTCAGGAAAAAACGCATACGCCCTTTTTGGCCAAGTGCATCATTGTGGACGTTCTGCCTCTTTTCCTATGCTTTCAATGCAATTCCAGTCTACCTCCTGAAATCGGTTTCCTGCAATTCTGCCCCGCTTTCAAGTCCTCTTGGCAGCCTTACTTCAGTCTATTTTTGGACGATAGCTGTCATTTATAACTCTGCAGGTTTGTGAATTACAGTGCCCCTGAGCTCCTTTCTTCAACTCGCTTTCTTGTGACCTGGCCGCAACACCGCAGGATGGCTTCAGGCCCTAATCTGGTTCCGGCACGGCACACTGAGCCTTTGGTTATTTCCTCTTCCTGGTGGGAAATGAGAGTTAAATTTGCCCGTCCAGACACCTCCAGCTAGTCTCTCATTGGTTCTCGCTATTCCTGTTCATCTTCCGCAGAAATTGCAAACTGGGCCAAACAGGAGGTTAAAGGGACTGACTCTCCAAGTGGGGAGAGTGTTAGTAAAGCGTCTGGAATGTTGCACCCGAGTACCAGGGGAGGAAAACTGAGACATATTTGAACACGTCTCCTGATCACATGGTTGATCATACTCTAGGTTCCACATGCATGTTTTAGCTGAAGGAAGAATACCTTAAACCTGGGTAGTTGAAACCCGTGGAATGGGTACCATGCAATATGACTTCAAAGGGTCTTCATTTGCTCACCAAACCTCTCCAATCCTATCACTGCTGCGTTTATGCCCCTGTACACATGCTTGATTCTCTTTCGGAGACATAGCAATCCATAGGTTTTAAGATACTTACTAGTCAGGTACATTCTTAGGCGTTTAATATGCGGTGTTGAGTCCATTTCGTTGAGCAATGAGTAGCTCTTGTCTATTCCATATTTGGCTTAAGGAACTTTATCTGTGCTCATTTCAATCTCTGTTTTTATGCAGCACCCCAACTCACCTTTACCCTTAAGCAAGAATAAGTTGGTTTTCTAAATTTGAGACCCTGTTCTGTTCTGTAATTCAGTTCCTGTGTAGCCAAGTTTACATTCCGTGTATTACTGATATCTTATGATGTTTCTTTTTCTGTGTGACTTATTTCAGTTAGAATCATCATACCTGAATCCACTCATTGTGCTGCTAAGGGCCTGATGACACAGATTTCATTGCTGAGTGATATTGCTTTGTAAGTAAATACCACAACTTCTTTATCCATTTTTCACTTTCTGCGATGTTGAACTTGTACTGTAAACGAGGTTCTTGTAAACAGAGCCGTTCCAAACTTTGGGGTGGCTGTGTCTTTTTGATTTTAATTTCCCTAAGCTATAGGACCATAAGTGGCAGTGCCCTAGGCTCTGTTGCTTTGTTTTTTAGATGTTTCAGGAAACACCATACACTTCTCCCAAGTGTCTGTTGGCAATTTACATCCCGCCCATCAGCATAACAAGGCTCCCAGTTCTCAATGGCCTGTTGCCTTTCTGGATTTTACACTTTTTTCAGATGGCCCTTTTGGCCGGGGGGAAGTGAGACTTCATTGTAGTGCAGATTTCCTTTGCAAGCTTGCTTGGTTGGCCAAAAAGGGCGTATGCGTTTTTTCCTGAATATATTCAGGAAAAAACGCATACGCCCTTTTTGGCCAAGTGCATCATTGTGGACGTTCTGCCTCTTTTCCTATGCTTTCAATGCAATTCCAGTCTACCTCCTGAAATCGGTTTCCTGCAATTCTGCCCCGCTTTCAAGTCCTCTTGGCAGCCTTACTTCAGTCTATTTTTGGACGATAGCTGTCATTTATAACTCTGCAGGTTTGTGAATTACAGTGCCCCTGAGCTCCTTTCTTCAACTCGCTTTCTTGTGACCTGGCCGCAACACCGCAGGATGGCTTCAGGCCCTAATCTGGTTCCGGCCCGGCATGCTGAGCCTTTGGTTAATTCCTCTTCCTGGTGGGAAATGAGAGTTAAATTTGCCCGTCCAGACACCTCCATCTAGCCTCTCATTGGTTCTCGCTATTCCTGTTCATCTTCCGCAGAAATTGCAAACTGGGCCAAACAGGAGGTTAAAGGGACTGACTCTCCAAGTAGGGAGAGTGTTAGTAAAGCGTCTGGAATGTTGCACCCGAGTACCAGGGGAGGAAAACTGAGACATATTTAAACACGTCTCCCGATCACATGGTTGATCATACTCTAGGTTCCACATGCATGTTTTAGCTGAAGGAAGAATACCTTAAACCTGGGTAGTTGAAACCCGTGGAATGGGTACCATGCAATATGACTTCAAAGGGTCTTCATTTGCTCACCGCACCTCTCCAATCCTATCACTGCTGCGTTTATGCCCCTGTACACATGCTTGATTCTCTTTCGGTGACATAGCAATCCATAGGTTTTAAGATACTTACTAGTCAGGAACATTCTTAGGCGTTTAATATGGGGTGTTGAGTCCATTTCGTTGAGCAAGGAGTAGCTCTTGTCTATTCCATATTTGGCTTAAGGAACTTTATCTGTGCTCATTTCAATCTCTGGTTTTATGCAGCACCCCAACTCACCTTTACCCTTAAGCAAGAATAAGTTGGTTTTCTAAATTTGAGACCCTGTTCTGTTCTGTAATTCAGTTCCTGTGTAGCCAAGTTTACATTCCGTGTATTACTGATATCTTATGATGTTTCTTTTCCTGTGTGACTTATTTCAGTTAGAATCATCGTACCTGAATCCACTCATTGTGCTGCTAAGGGCCTGATGACACAGATTTCATTGCTGAGTGATATTGCTTTGTAAGTAAATACCACAACTTCTTTATCCATTTTTCACTTTCTGCGATGTTGAACTTGTACTGTAAACGAGGTTCCTGTAAACAGAGCCGTTCCAAACTTTGGGGTGGCTGTGTCTTTTTGATTTTAATTTCCCTAAGCTATAGGACCATAAGTGGAAGTGCCCTAGGCTCTGTTGCTTTGTTTTTTAGATGTTTCAGGAAACACCATACACTTCTCCCAAGTGTCTGTTGGCAATTTACATCCCGCCCATCAGCATAACAAGGCTCCCAGTTCTCAATGGCCTGTTGCCTTTCTGGATTTTACACTTTTTTCAGATGGCCCTTTTGGCCGGGGGGAAGTGAGACTTCATTGTAGTGCAGATTTCCTTTGCAAGCTTGCTTGGTTGGCCATAAAGGGCGTATGCGTTTTTTCCTGAATATATTCAGGAAAAAACGCATACGCCCTTTTTGGCCAAGTGCATCATTGTGGACGTTCTGCCTCTTTTCCTATGCTTTCAATGCAATTCCAGTCTACCTCCTGAAATCGGTTTCCTGCAATTCTGCCCCGCTTTCAAGTCCTCTTGGCAGCCTTACTTCAGTCTATTTTTGGACGATAGCTGTCATTTATAACTCTGCAGGTTTGTGAATTACAGTGCCCCTGAGCTCCTTTCTTCAACTCGCTTTCTTGTGACCTGGCCGCAACACCGCAGGATGGCTTCAGGCCCTAATCTGGTTCTGGCCCGGCATGCTGAGCCTTTGGTTAATTCCTCTTCCTGGTGGGAAATGAGAGTTAAATTTGCCCGTCCAGACACCTCCAGCTAGCCTCTCATTGGTTCTCGCTATTCCTGTTCATCTTCCGCAGAAATTGCAAACTGGGCCAAACAGGAGGTTAAAGGGACTGACTCTCCAAGTGGGGAGAGTGTTAGTAAAGCGTCTGGAATGTTGCACCCGAGTACCAGGGGAGGAAAACTGAGACATATTTGAACACGTCTCCCGATCACATGGTTGATCATACTCTAGGTTCCACATGCATGTTGTAGCTGAAGGAAGAATACCTTAAACCTGGGTAGTTGAAACCCGTGGAATGGGTACCATGCAATATGACTTCAAAGGGTCTTCATTTGCTCACCGAACCTCTCCAATCCTATCACTGCTGCGTTTATGCCCCTGTACACATGCTTGATTCTCTTTCGGAGACATAGCAATCCATAGGTTTTAAGATACTTACTAGTCTGGTACATTCTTAGGCGTTTAATATGGGGTGTTGAGTCCATTTCGTTGAGCAAGGAGTAGCTCTTGTCTATTCCATATTTGGCTTAAGGAACTTTATCTGTGCTCATTTCAATCTCTGGTTTTATGCAGCACCCCAACTCACCTTTACCCTTAAGCAAGCATAAGTTGGTTTTCTAAATTTGAGACCCTGTTCTGTTCTGTAATTCAGTTCCTGTGTAGCCAAGTTTACATTCCGTGTATTACTGATATCTTATGATGTTTCTTTTTCTGTGTGACTTATTTCAGTTAGAATCATCATACCTGAATCCACTCATTGTGCTGCTAAGGGCCTGATGACACAGATTTCATTGCTGAGTGATATTGCTTTGTAAGTAAATACCACAACTTCTTTATCCATTTTTCACTTTCTGCGATGTTGAACTTGTACTGTAAACGATGTTCTTGTAAACAAAGCCGTTCCAAACTTTGGGGTGGCTGTGTCTTTTTGATTTTAATTTCCCTAAGCTATAGGACCATAAGTGGAAGTGCCCTATGCTCTGTTGCTTTGTTTTTTAGATGTTTCAGGAAACACCATACACTTCTCCCGAGTGGTTGTTGGCAATTTACATCCCGCCCATCAGCATAACAAGGCTCCCACTTCTCCATGGCCTGTCCTGCCTTTCTGGATTTTACACTTTTTTCAGATGGCCCTTTTGACCGGGGGGAAGTGAGACTTCATTGTAGTGCAGATTTCCTTTGCAAGCTTGCTTGGTTGGCCAAAAAGGGCGTATGCGTTTTTTCCTGAATATATTCAGGAAAAAACGCATACGCCCTTTTTGGCCAAGTGCATCATTGTGGACGTTCTGCCTCTTTTCCTATGCTTTCAATGCAATTCCAGTCTACCTCCTGAAATCGGTTTCCTGCAATTCTGCCCCGCTTTCAAGTCCTCTTGGCAGCCTTACTTCAGTCTATTTTTGGACGATAGCTGTCATTTATAACTCTGCATGTTTGTGAATTACAGTGCCCCTGAGCTCCTTTCTTCAACTCGCTTTCTTTTGAGCTGGCCGCAACACCGCAGGATGGCTTCAGGCCCTAATCTGGTTCCGGTACGGCACGCTGAGCCTTTGGTTATTTCCTCTTCCTGGTGGGAAATGAGAGTTAAATTTGCCCGTCCAGACACCTCCAGCTAGTCTCTCATTGGTTCTCGCTATTCCTGTTCATCTTCCGCAGAAATTGCAAACTGGGCCAAACAGGAGGTTAAAGGCACTGACTCTCCAAGTGGGGAGAGTGTTAGTAAAGCGTCTGGAATGTTGCACCCGAGTTCCAGGGGAGGAAAACTGAGACATATTTGAACACGTCTCCCGATCACATGGTTGATCATACTCTAGGTTCCACATGCATGTTTTAGCTGAAGGAAGAATACCTTAAACCTGGGTAGTTGAAACCCGTGGAATGGGTACCATGCAATATGACTTCAAAGGGTCTTCATTTGCTCACCAAACCTCTCCAATCCTATGACTGCTGCATTTATGCCCCTGTACACATGCTTGATTCTCTTTCGGAGACATAGCAATCCATAGGTTTTAAGATACTTACTAGTCAGGTACATTCTTAGGCGTTTAATATGGGGTGTTGAGTCCATTTCGTTGAGCAAGGAGTAGCTCTTGTCTATTCCATATTTGGCTTAAGGAACTTTATCTGTGCTCATTTCAATCTCTGGTTTTATGCAGCACCCTAACTCACCTTTACCCTTAAGCAAGCATAAGTTGTTTTTCTAAATTTGAGACCCTGTTCTGTTCTGTAATTCAGTTCCTGTGTAGCCAAGTTTACATTCCGTGTATTACTGATATCTTATGATGTTTCTTTTTCTGTGTGACTTATTTCAGTTAGAATCATCATACCTGAATCCACTCATTGTGCTGCTAAGGGCCTGATGACATAGATTTCATTGCTGAGTGATACTGCATTGTACGTAAGTACCACATGTTCTTTATCCATTTTTCACTTTCTGCGATGTTGAACTTGTACTGTAAACGAGGTTCTTGTAAACAGAGCCGTTCCAAACTTTGGGGTGGCTGTGTCTTTTTGATTTTAATTTCCCTAAGCTATAGGACCATAAGTGGAAGTGCCCTAGGTTCTGTTGCTTTGTTTTTTAGATGTTTCAGGAAACACCATGCACTTCTCCGGAGTGGTTGTTGGCAATTTACATCCCGCCCATCAGCATAACAAGGCTCCCAGTTCTCCATGGCCTGTCCTGCCTTTCTGGATTTTACACTTTTTTCAGATGGCCCTTTTGACCGGGGGGATGTGAGACTTCATTGTAGTGCAGATTTCCTTTGCAAGCTTGCTTGGTTGGCCAAAAAGGGCGTATGCGTTTTTTCCTGAATATATTCAGGAAAAAACGCATACGCCCTTTTTGGCCAAGTGCATCATTGTGGACGTTCTGCCTCTTTTCCTATGCTTTCAATGCAATTCCAGTCTACCTCCTGAAATCGGTTTCCTGCAATTCTGCCCCACTTTCAAGTCCTCTTGACAGCCTTACTTAAGTCTATTTTGGATGATAGCTGTCATTTATAACTCTGCAGGCTTGTGAATTACAGTGCCCCTGAGCTCCTTTGTTCAACTCGCTTTCTTTTGAGCTGGCCGCAACACCGCAGGATGGCTTCAGGCTCTAATCTGGTTCCGGTACGGCACACTGAGCCTTTGGTTAATTCCTCTTCCTGGTGGGAAATGAGAGTTAAATTTGCCCGTCCAGACACCTTCAGCTAGCCTCTCATTGGTTCTCGCTATTCCTGTTCATCTTCCGCAGAAATTGCAAACTGGGCCAAACAGGAGGTTAAAGGCGCTGACTCTCCAAGTGGGGAGAGTGTTAGTAAAGCGTCTGGAATGTTGCACCCGAGTACCAGGGGAGGAAAACTGAGACATATTTGAACACGTCTCCCGTTCACATGGTTGATCATACTTGGGTTCCACATGCATGTTTTAGCTGAAGGAAGAATACCTTACACCTGGAGAGTTGAGACCCGTGTAATGGGTACCATGCAATATGACTTCAAAGGGTCTTCATTTGCTCACCGAACCTCTCCAATCCTATCACTGCTGCGTTTATGCCCCTGTACACATGCTTGATTCTCTTTCGGAGACATAGCAATCCATAGGTTTTAAGATACTTACTAGTCAGGTACATTCTTAGGCGTTTAATATGCGGTGTTGAGTCCATTTCGTTGAGCAAGGAGTAGCTCTTGTCTATTCCATATTTGACTTAAGGAACTTTATCTGTGCTCATTTCAATCTCTGGTTTTATGCAGCACCCCAACTCACCTTTCCCCTTAAGCAAGCATAAGTTGGTTTTCTAAATTTGAGAACCTGTTCTGTTTTGGAATTCAGTTCCTGTGTAGCCAAGTTTACATTCCGTGTATTAGTGATATCTTATGATGTTTCTTTTTCTGTGTGACTTATTTCAGTTAGAATCATCGTACCTGAATCTACTCATTATGCTGCTACGGGCCTGATGACATAGATTTCATTGCTGAGTGACACTGCATTGTACGTAAGTACCACAAGTTCTTTATCCATTTTTCACTTTCTGGGATGTTGAACTTGTACTGTAAACGAGGTTCTTGTAAACAGAGCCGTTCCAAACTTTGGGGTGGCTGTGTCTTTTTGATTTTAATTTCCCTAAGCTATAGGACCATAAGTGGAAGTGCCCTAGGCTCTGTTGCTTTGTTTTTTAGATGTTTCAGGAAACACCATACACTTCTCCCAAGTGTCTGTTGGCAATTTACATCCCGTCCATCAGCATAACAAGGCTCCCAGTTCTCAATGGCCTGTTGCCTTTCTGGATTTTACACTTTTTTCAGATGGCCCTTTTGACCGGGGGGAAGTGAGACTTCATTGTAGTGCAGATTTCCTTTGCAAGCTTGCTTGGTTGGCCAAAAAGGGCGTATGCGTTTTTTCCTGAATATATTCAGGAAAAAACGCATACGCCCTTTTTGGCCAAGTGCATCATTGTGGACGTTCTGCCTCTTTTCCTATGCTTTCAATGCAATTCCAGTCTACCTCCTGAAATCGGTTTCCTGCAATTCTGCCCCGCTTTCAAGTCCTCTTGGCAGCCTTACTTCAGTCTATTTTTGGACGATAGCTGTCATTTATAACTCTGCAGGTTTGTGAATTACAGTGCCCCTGAGCTCCTTTCTTCAACTCGCTTTCTTGTGACCTGGCCGCAACACCGCAGGATGGCTTCAGGCCCTAATCTGGTTCCGGCCCGGCACGCTGAGCCTTTGGTTAATTCCTCTTCCTGGTGGGAAATGAGAGTTAAATTTGCCCGTCCAGACACCTCCAGCTAGTCTCTCATTGGTTCTCGCTATTCCTGTTCATCTTCCGCAGAAATTGCAAACTGGGCCAAACAGGAGGTTAAAGGGACTGACTCTCCAAGTCGGGAGAGTGTTAGTAAAGCGTCTGGAATGTTGCACCCGAGTACCAGGGTACGAAAACTGAGACATATTTGAACAAGTCTCCCGATCACATGGTTGATCATACTCTAGGTTCCACATGCATGTTTTAGCTGAAGGAAGAATACCTTAAACCTGGGTAGTTGAAACCCGTGGAATGGGTACCATGCAATATGACTTCAAAGGGTCTTCATTTGCTCACCGAACCTCTCCAATCCTATCACTGCTGCGTTTATGCCCCTGTACACATGCTTGATTCTCTTTCGGAGACATAGCAATCCATAGGTTTTAAGATACTTACTAGTCAGGAACATTCTTAGGCGTTTAATATGGGGTGTTGAGTCCATTTCGTTGAGCAAGGAGTAGCTCTTGTCTATTCCATATTTGGCTTAAGGAACTTTATCTGTGCTCATTGCAATCTCTGGTTTTATGCAGCACCCCAACTCACCTTTACCCTTAAGCAAGCATAAGTTGTTTTTCTAAATTTGAGACCCTGTTCTGTTCTGTAATTCAGTTCCTGTGTAGCCAAGTTTCCATTCCCTGTATTACTGATATCTTATGATGTTTCTTTTTCTGTGTGACTTATTTCAGTTAGAATCATCATACCTGAATCCACTCATTGTGCTGCTAAGGGCCTGATGACACAGATTTCATTGCTGAGTGATATTGCTTTGTAAGTAAATACCACAACTTCTTTATCCATTTTTCACTTTCTGCGATGTTGAACTTGTACTGTAAACGAGGTTCTTGTAAACAGAGCCGTTCCAAACTTTGGGGTGGCTGTGTCTTTTTGATTTTAATTTCCCTAAACTATAGGACCATAAGTGGAAGTGCCCTAGGTTCTGTTGCTTTGTTTTTTAGATGTTTCAGGAAACACCATACACTTCTCCCGAGTGGTTGTTGGCAATTTACATCCCGCCCATCAGCATAACAAGGCTCCCAGTTCTCCATGGCCTGTCCTGCCTTTCTGGATTTTACACTTTTTTCAGATGGCCCTTTTGACCGGGGGGAAGTGAGACTTCATTGTAGTGCAGATTTCCTTTGCAAGCTTGCTTGGTTGGCCAAAAAGGGCGTATGCGTTTTTTCCTGAATATATTCAGGAAAAAACGCATACGCCCTTTTTGGCCAAGTGCATCATTGTGGACGTTCTACCTCTTTTCCTATGCTTTCAATGCAATTCCAGTCTACCTCCTGAAATCGGTTTCCTGCAATTCTGCCCCGCTTTCAAGTCCTCTTGGCAGCCTTACTTCAGTATATTTTTGGACGATAGCTGTCATTTATAACTGCAGGTTTGTGAATTACAGTGCCCCTGAGCTCCTTTCTTCAACTCAGTTTCTTTTGAGCTGGCCACAACACCGCAGGATGGCTTCAGGCCCTAATCTGGTTCTGGTACGGAACGCTGAGCCTTCGGTTATTTCCTCTTCCTGTTGCGAAATGAGAGTTAAATTTGCCCGTCCAGACACCTCCAGCTAGCCTCTCATTGGTTCTCGCTATTCCTGTTCATCTTCCGCAGAAATTGCAAACTGTGCCAAACAGGAGGTTAAAGGCGCTGACTCTCCAAGTGGGGAGAGTGTTAGTAAAGCGTCTGGAATGTTGCACCCGAGTACCACGGGAGGAAAACTGAGACATATTTGAACACGTCTCCCGATCACATGGTTGATCATACTCTGGGTTCCACATGCATGTTTTAGCTGAAGGAAGAATACCTAAAACCTGGGTAGTTGAAACCCGTGGAATGGGTACCATGCAATATGACTTCAAAGGGTCTTCATTTGCTCACCGAACCTCTCCAATCCTATCGCTGCTGCGTTTATGCCCCTGTACACATGCTTGATTCTCTTTCGGAGACATAGCAATCCATAGGTTTTAAGATACTTACTAGTCAGGTACATTCTTAGGCGTTTAATATGCGGTGTTGAGTCCATTTCGTTGAGCAAGGAGTAGCTCTTGTCTATTCCATATTTGACTTAAGGAACTTTATCTGTCCTCATTTCAATCTCTGGTTTTATGCAGCACCCCAACTCACCTTTCCCCTTAAGCAAGCATAAGTTGGTTTTCTAAATTTGAGACCCTGTTCTGTTCTGTAATTCATTTCCTGTGTAGTCAAGTTTACATTCCATGTATTACTGATATCTTATGATGTTTCTTTTTCTGTGTGACTTATTTCAGTTAGAATCATCATACCTGAATCCACTCATTGTGCTGCTAAGGGCGTGATGACACAGATTTCATTGCTGAGTGATATTGCTTTGTAAGTAAATACCACAACTTCTTTATCCATTTTTCACTTTCTGCGATGTTGAACTTGTACTGTAAACGAGGTTCTTGTAAACAGAGCCGTTCCAAACTTTGGGGTGGCTGTGTCTTTTTGATTTTAATTTCCCTAAGCTATAGGACCATAAGTGGAAGTGCCCTAGGTTCTGTTGCTTTGTTTTTTAGATGTTTCAGGAAACACCATACACTTCTCCCGAGTGGTTGTTGGCAATTTACATCCCGCCCATCAGCATAACAAGGCTCCCAGTTCTCCATGGCCTGTCCTGCCTTTCTGGATTTTACACTTTTTTCAGATGGCCCTTTTGACCGGGGGGAAGTGAGACTTCATTGTAGTGCAGATTTCCTTTGCAAGCTTGCTTGGTTGGCCAAAAAGGGCGTATGCGTTTTTTCCTGAATATATTCAGGAAAAAACGCATACGCCCTTTTTGGCCAAGTGCATCATTGTGGACGTTCTGCCTCTTTTCCTATGCTTTCAATGCAATTCCAGTCTACCTCCTGAAATCGGTTTCCTGCAATTCTGCCCTGCTTTCAAGTCCTCTTGGCAGCCTTACTTCCGTCTATTTTTGGACGATAGCTGTCATTTATAACTCTGCAGGTTTGTGAATTACAGTGTCCCTGAGCTCCTTTCTTCAACTCGCTTTCTTGTGACCTGGCCGCAACACCGCAGGACGGCTTCAGGCCCTAATCTGGTTCCGGCACGGCACGCTGAGCCTTTCCTTATTTCCTCTTCCTGGTGGGAAATGAGAGTTAAATTTGCCCGTCCAGACACCTCCAGCTAGTCTCTCATTGGTTCTCGCTATTCCTGTTCATCTCCCGCAGAAATTGCAAACTGGGCCAAACAGGAGGTTAAAGGCGCTGACTCTCCAAGTGGGGAGAGTGTTAGTAAAGCGTCTGGAATGTTGCACCGGAGTACCAGGGGAGGAAAACTGAGACATATTTGAACACGTCTCCCGTTCACATGGTTGATCATACTTGGGTTCCACATGCATGTTTTAGCTGAAGGAAGAATACCTTAAACCTGGAGAGTTAAGACCCGTGTAATGGGTACCATGCAATATGACTTCAAAGGGTCTTCATTTGCTCACCGAACCTCTCCAATCCTATCACTGCTGCGTTTATGCCCCTGTACACATGCTTGATTCTCTTTCGGAGACATAGCAATCCATAGGTTTTAAGATACTTACTAGTCAGGTACATTCTTAGGCGTTTAATATGCGGTGTTGAGTCCATTTCTTTGAGCAAGGAGTAGCTCTTGTCTATTCCATATTTGACTTAAGGAACTTTATCTGTGCTCATTTCAATCTCTGGTTTTATGCAGCACCCCAACTCACCTTTCCCCTTAAGCAAGCATAAGTTGGTTTTCTAAATTTGAGACCCTGTTCTGTTCTGTAATTCAGTTCCTGTGTAGCCAAGTTTACATTCCGTGTATTACTGATATCTTATGATGTTTCTTTTTCTGTGTGACTTACTTCAGTTAGAATCATCATACCTGAATCCACTAATTGTGCTGCTAAGGGCCTGATGACACAGATTTCATTGCTGAGTGATATTGCTTTGTAAGTAAATACCACAACTTCTTTATCCATTTTTCACTTTCTGCGATGTTGAACTTGTACTGTAAACGAGGTTCTTGTAAACAGAGCCGTTCCAAACTTTGGGGTGGCTGTGTCTTTTTGATTTTAATTTCCCTAAGCTATAGGACCATAAGTGGAAGTGCCCTAGGTTCTGTTGCTTTGTTTTTTAGATGTTTCAGGAAACACCATACACTTCTCCCGAGTGGTTGTTGGCAATTTACATCCCGCCCATCAGCATAACAAGGCTCCCAGTTCTCCATGGCCTGTCCTGCCTTTCTGGATTTTACACTTTTTTCAGATGGCCCTTTTGACTGGGGGGAAGTGAGACTTCATTGTAGTGCAGATTTCCTTTGCAAGCTTGCTTGGTTGGCCAAAAAGGGCGTATGCGTTTTTTCCTGAATATATTCAGGAAAAAACGCATACGCCCTTTTTGGCCAAGTGCATCATTGTGGACGTTCTGCCTCTTTTCCTATGCTTTCAATGCAATTCCAGTCTACCTCCTGAAATCGGTTTCCTGCAATTCTGCCCCGCTTTCAAGTCCTCTTGGCAGCCTTACTTCAGTCTATTTTTGGACGATAGCTGTCATTTATAACTCTGCAGGTTTGTGAATTACAGTGCCCCTGAGCTCCTTTCTTCAACTCGCTTTCTTTTGAGCTGGCCGCCACCCCGCAGGATGGCTTCAGGCCCTAATCTGGTTCCAGTACGGCACGCTGAGCCTTTGGTTATTTCCTCTTCCTGGTGGGAAATGAGAGTTAAATTTGCCCGTCCAGACACCTCCAGCTAGCCTCTCATTGGTTCTCGCTATTCCTGTTCATCTTCCGCAGAAATTGCAAACTGGGCCAAACAGGAGGTTAAAGGCGCTGACTCTCCAAGTGGGGAGAGTGTTAGTAAAGCGTCTGGAATGTTGCACCCGAGTACCAGGGGAGGAAAACTGAGACATATTTGAACACGTCTCCCGTTCACATGGTTGATCATACTTGGGTTCCACATGCATGTTTTAGCTGAAGGAAGAATACCTTAAACCTGGAGAGTTGAGACCCGTGGAATGGGTACCATGCAATATGACTTCAAAGGGTCTTCATTTGCTCACCGAACCTCTCCAATCCTATCACTGCTGCGTTTATGCCCCTGTACACATGCTTGATTCTCTTTTGGAGACATAGCAATCCATAGGTTTTACGATACTTACTAGTCAGGTACATTCTTAGGCGTTTAATATGCGGTGTTGAGTCCATTTCGTTGAGCAAGGAGTAGCTCTTGTCTATTCCATATTTGACTTAAGGAACTTTATCTGTGCTCATTTCAATCTCTGGTTTTATGCAGCACCCCAACTCACCTTTACCCTTAAGCAAGCATAAGTTGGTTTTCTAAATTTGAGACCCTGTTCTGTTCTGTAATTCAGTTCCTGTGTAGCCAAGTTTCCATTCCGTGTATTACTGATATCTTATGATGTTTCTTTTTCTGTGTGACTTATTTCAGTTCGAATCATCATACCTGAATCCACTCATTGTGATGCTAAGAGCCTGATGACATAGATTTCATTGCTCAGTGATATTGCTTTGTAAGTAAATACCACAACTTCTTTATCCATTTTTCACTTTCTGCGATGTTGAACTTGTACTGTAAACGAGGTTCTTGTAAACAGAGGCGTCCCAAACATTGGGGTAGCTGTGTCTTTTTGATTTTAATTTCCCTAAGCTATAGGACCATAAGTGGCAGTGCCCTAGGCTCTGTTGCTTTGTTTTTTAGATGTTTCAGGAAACACCATACACTTCTCCCGAGTTTCTGTTGGCAATTTACATCCCGCCCATCAGCATAACAAGGCTCCCAGTTCTCCATGGCCTGTCCTACCTTTCTGGATTTTACACTTTTTTCAGATGGCCCTTTTGACCGGGGGGAAGTGAGACTTCATTGTAGTGCAGATTTCCTTTGCAAGCTTGCTTGGTTGGCCAAAAAGGGCGTATGCGTTTTTTCCTGAATATATTTAGGAATAATCTGCCCGTCCAGACACCTCCAGCTAGCCTCTCATTGGTTCTCGCTATTCCTGTTCATCTTCCGCAGAAATTGCAAACTGGGCCAAACAGGAGGTTAAAGGCGCTGACTCTCCAAGTGGGGAGAGTGTTAGTAAAGCGTCTGGAATGTTGCACCCGAGTACCAGGGGAGGAAAACTGAGACATATTTGAACACGTCTCCCGTTCACATGATTGATCATACTTGTGTTCCACATGCATGTTTTAGCTGAAGGAAGAATACCTTAAACCTGGAGAGTTGAGACCCGTGTAATGGGTACCATGCAATATGACTTCAAAGGGTCTTCATTTGCTCACCGAACCTCTCCAATCCTATCACTGCTGCGTTTATGTCCCTGTACACATGCTTGATTCTCTTTTGGAGACATAGCAATCCATAGGTTTTACGATACTTACTAGTCAGGTACATTCTTAGGCGTTTAATATGCGGTGTTGAGTCCATTTCGTTGAGCAAGGAGTAGCTCTTGTCTATTCCATATTTGACTTAAGGAACTTTATCTGTGCTCATTTCAATCTCTGGTTTTATGCAGCACCCCAACTCACCTTTACCCTTAAGCAAGCATAAGTTGGTTTTCTAAATTTGAGACCCTGTTCTGTTCTGTAATTCAGTTCCTGTGTAGCCAAGTTTACATTCCGTGTATTACTGATATCTTATGATGTTTTTTTTCTGTGTGACTTATTTCAGTTAGAATCATCATACCTGAATCCACTCATTGTGATGCTAACGGCCTGATGACATAGATTTCATTGCTGAGTGATATTGCTTTGTAAGTAAATACCACAACTTCTTTATCCATTTTTCACTTTCTGCGATGTTGAACTTGTACTGTAAACGAGGTTCTTGTAAACAGAGGCGTCCCAAACTTTGGGGTGGCTGTGTCTTTTTGATTTTAATTTCCCTAAGCTATAGGACCATAAGTGGAAGTGCCCTAGGCTCTGTTGCTTTGTTTTTTAGATGTTTCAGGAAACACCATACACTTCTCCCGAGTGTCTGTTGGCAATTTACATCCCGCCCATCAGCATAACAAGGCTCCCAGTTCTCCATGGCCTGTCCTGCCTTTCTGGATTTTACACTTTTTTCAGATGGCCCTTTTGACCGGGGGGAAGTGAGACTTCATTGTAGTGCAGATTTCCTTTGCAAGCTTGCTTGGTTGGCCAAAAAGGGCGTATGCGTTTTTTCCTGAATATATTCAGGAAAAAACGCATACGCCCTTTTTGGCCAAGTGCATCATTGTGGACGCTCTGCCTCTTTTCCTATGCTTTCAATGCAATTCCAGTCTACCTCCTGAAATCGGTTTCCTGCAATTCTGCCCCGCTTTCAAGTCCTCTTGGCAGCCTTACTTCAGTCTATTTTTGGACGATAGCTGTCATTTATAACTCTGCAGGTTTGTGAATTACAGTGCCCCTGAGCTCCTTTCTTCAACTCGCTTTCTTGTGACCTGGCCGCAACACCGCAGGATGGCTTCAGGCCCTAATCTGGTTCCGGCCCGGCACGCTGAGCCTTTGGTTAATTCCTCTTCCTGGGGGGAAATGAGAGTTAAATTTGCCCGTCCAGACACCTCCAGCTAGCCTCTCATTGGTTCTCGCTATTCCTGTTCATCTTCCGCAGAAATTGCAAACTGGGCCAAACAGGAGGTTAAAGGGACTGACTCTGCAAGTAGGGAGAGTGTTAGTAAAGCGTCTGGAATGTTGCACCCGAGTACTAGGGGAGGAAAACTGAGACATATTTGAACACGTCTCGCGATCACATGGTTGATCATACTCTAGGTTCCACATGCATGTTTTAGCTGAAGGAAGAATACCTTAAACCTGGGTAGTTGAAACCCGTGGAATGGGTACCATGCAATATGACTTCAAAGGGTCTTCATTTGCTCACCGAACCGCTCCAATCCTATCACTGCTGCGTTTATGCCCCTGTACACATGCTTGATTCTCTTTCGGAGACATAGCAATCCATAGGTTTTAAGATACTTACTAGTCAGGTACATTCTTAGGCGTTTAATATGGGGTGTTGAGTCCATTTCGTTGAGCAAGGAGTAGCTCTTGTCTATACCATATTTGGCTTAAGGAACTTTATCTGTGCTCATTTCAATCTCTGGTTTTATGCAGCACCCCAACTCACCTTTACCCTTAAGCAAGAATAAGTTGGTTTTCTAAATTTGAGACCCTGTTCTGTTCTGTAATTCAGTTCCTGTGTAGCCAAGTTTCCATTCCGTGTATTACTGATATCTTATGATGTTTCTTTTTCTGTGTGACTTATTTCAGTTAGAATCATCATACCTGAATCAACTCATTGTGCTGCTAAGGGCCTGATGACACAGATTTCATTGCTGAGTGATATTGCTTTGTAAGTAAATACCACAACTTCTTTATCCATTTTTCACTTTCTGCGATGTTGAACTTGTACTGTAAACGAGGTTTTTGTAAACAGAGCCGTTCCAAACTTTGGTGTGGCTGTGTCTTTTTGATTTTAATTTCCCTAAGCTATAGGACCATAAGTGGAAGTGCCCTAGGTTCTGTTGCTTTGTTTTTTAGATGTTTCAGGAAACACCATACACTTCTCCCGAGTGGTTGTTGGCAATTTACATCCCGCCCATCAGCATAACAAGGCTCCCAGTTCTCCATGGCCTGTCCTGCCTTTCTGGATTTTACCCTTTTTTCAGATGGCCCTTTTGACCGGGGGGAAGTGAGACTTCATTGTAGTGCAGATTTCCTTTGCAAGCTTGCTTGGTTGGCCAAAAAGGGTGTATGCGTTTTTTCCTGAATATATTCAGGAAAAAACGCATACGCCCTTTTTGGCCAAGTGCATCATTGTGGACGTTCTGCCTCTTTTCCTATGCTTTCAATGCAATTCCAGTCTACCTCCTGAAATCGGTTTCCTGCAATTCTGCCCCGCTTTCAAGTCCTCTTGGCAGCCTTACTTCAGTCTATTTTTGGACGATAGCTGTCATTTATAACTCTGCAGGTTTGTGAATTACAGTGTCCCTGAGCTCCTTTCTTCAACTCGCTTTCTTGTGACCTGGCCGCAACACCGCAGGACGGCTTCAGGCCCTAATCTGGTTCCGGCACGGCACGCTGAGCCTTTCGTTATTTCCTCTTCCTGGTGGGAAATGAGAGTTAAATTTGCCCGTCCAGACACCTCCAGCTAGTCTCTCATTGGTTCTCGCTATTCCTGTTCATCTCCCGCAGAAATTGCAAACTGGGCCAAACAGGAGGTTAAAGGCGCTGACTCTCCAAGTGGGGAGAGTGTTAGTAAAGCGTCTGGAATGTTGCACCGGAGTACCAGGGGAGGAAAACTGAGACATATTTGAACACGTCTCCCGTTCACATGGTTGATCATACTTGGGTTCCACATGCATGTTTTAGCTGAAGGAAGAATACCTTAAACCTGGAGAGTTAAGACCCGTGTAATGGGTACCATGCAATATGACTTCAAAGGGTCTTCATTTGCTCACCGAACCTCTCCAATCCTATCACTGCTGCGTTTATGCCCCTGTACACATGCTTGATTCTCTTTCGGAGACATAGCAATCCATAGGTTTTAAGATACTTACTAGTCAGGTACATTCTTAGGCGTTTAATATGCGGTGTTGAGTCCATTTCTTTGAGCAAGGAGTAGCTCTTGTCTATTCCATATTTGACTTAAGGAACTTTATCTGTGCTCATTTCAATCTCTGGTTTTATGCAGCACCCCAACTCACCTTTCCCCTTAAGCAAGCATAAGTTGGTTTTCTAAATTTGAGACCCTGTTCTGTTCTGTAATTCAGTTCCTGTGTAGCCAAGTTTACATTCCGTGTATTACTGATATCTTATGATGTTTCTTTTTCTGTGTGACTTACTTCAGTTAGAATCATCATACCTGAATCCACTAATTGTGCTGCTAAGGGCCTGATGACACAGATTTCATTGCTGAGTGATATTGCTTTGTAAGTAAATACCACAACTTCTTTATCCATTTTTCACTTTCTGCGATGTTGAACTTGTACTGTAAACGAGGTTCTTGTAAACAGAGCCGTTCCAAACTTTGGGGTGGCTGTGTCTTTTTGATTTTAATTTCCCTAAGCTATAGGACCATAAGTGGAAGTGCCCTAGGTTCTGTTGCTTTGTTTTTTAGATGTTTCAGGAAACACCATACACTTCTCCCGAGTGGTTGTTGGCAATTTACATCCCGCCCATCAGCATAACAAGGCTCCCAGTTCTCCATGGCCTGTCCTGCCTTTCTGGATTTTACACTTTTTTCAGATGGCCCTTTTGACTGGGGGGAAGTGAGACTTCATTGTAGTGCAGATTTCCTTTGCAAGCTTGCTTGGTTGGCCAAAAAGGGCGTATGCGTTTTTTCCTGAATATATTCAGGAAAAAACGCATACGCCCTTTTTGGCCAAGTGCATCATTGTGGACGTTCTGCCTCTTTTCCTATGCTTTCAATGCAATTCCAGTCTACCTCCTGAAATCGGTTTCCTGCAATTCTGCCCCGCTTTCAAGTCCTCTTGGCAGCCTTACTTCAGTCTATTTTTGGACGATAGCTGTCATTTATAACTCTGCAGGTTTGTGAATTACAGTGCCCCTGAGCTCCTTTCTTCAACTCGCTTTCTTTTGAGCTGGCCGCCACCCCGCAGGATGGCTTCAGGCCCTAATCTGGTTCCGGTACGGCACGCTGAGCCTTTGGTTATTTCCTCTTCCTGGTGGGAAATGAGAGTTAAATTTGCCCGTCCAGACACCTCCAGCTAGCCTCTCATTGGTTCTCGCTATTCCTGTTCATCTTCCGCAGAAATTGCAAACTGGGCCAAACAGGAGGTTAAAGGCGCTGACTCTCCAAGTGGGGAGAGTGTTAGTAAAGCGTCTGGAATGTTGCACCCGAGTACCAGGGGAGGAAAACTGAGACATATTTGAACACGTCTCCCGTTCACATGGTTGATCATACTTGGGTTCCACATGCATGTTTTAGCTGAAGGAAGAATACCTTAAACCTGGAGAGTTGAGACCCGTGGAATGGGTACCATGCAATATGACTTCAAAGGGTCTTCATTTGCTCACCGAACCTCTCCAATCCTATCACTGCTGCGTTTATGCCCCTGTACACATGCTTGATTCTCTTTTGGAGACATAGCAATCCATAGGTTTTACGATACTTACTAGTCAGGTACATTCTTAGGCGTTTAATATGCGGTGTTGAGTCCATTTCGTTGAGCAAGGAGTAGCTCTTGTCTATTCCATATTTGACTTAAGGAACTTTATCTGTGCTCATTTCAATCTCTGGTTTTATGCAGCACCCCAACTCACCTTTACCCTTAAGCAAGCATAAGTTGGTTTTCTAAATTTGAGACCCTGTTCTGTTCTGTAATTCAGTTCCTGTGTAGCCAAGTTTCCATTCCGTGTATTACTGATATCTTATGATGTTTCTTTTTCTGTGTGACTTATTTCAGTTCGAATCATCATACCTGAATCCACTCATTGTGATGCTAAGAGCCTGATGACATAGATTTCATTGCTCAGTGATATTGCTTTGTAAGTAAATACCACAACTTCTTTATCCATTTTTCACTTTCTGCGATGTTGAACTTGTACTGTAAACGAGGTTCTTGTAAACAGAGGCGTCCCAAACATTGGGGTAGCTGTGTCTTTTTGATTTTAATTTCCCTAAGCTATAGGACCATAAGTGGCAGTGCCCTAGGCTCTGTTGCTTTGTTTTTTAGATGTTTCAGGAAACACCATACACTTCTCCCGAGTTTCTGTTGGCAATTTACATCCCGCCCATCAGCATAACAAGGCTCCCAGTTCTCCATGGCCTGTCCTACCTTTCCGGATTTTACACTTTTTTCAGATGGCCCTTTTGACCGGGGGGAAGTGAGACTTCATTGTAGTGCAGATTTCCTTTGCAAGCTTGCTTGGTTGGCCAAAAAGGGCGTATGCGTTTTTTCCTGAATATATTCAGGAATAATCTGCCCGTCCAGACACCTCCAGCTAGCCTCTCATTGGTTCTCGCTATTCCTGTTCATCTTCCGCAGAAATTGCAAACTGGGCCAAACAGGAGGTTAAAGGCGCTGACTCTCCAGTGGGGAGAGTGTTAGTAAAGCGTCTGGAATGTTGCACCCGAGTACCAGGGGAGGAAAACTGAGACGTATTTGAACACGTCTCCCGTTCACATGATTGATCATACTTGTGTTCCACATGCATGTTTTAGCTGAAGGAAGAATACCTTAAACCTGGAGAGTTGAGACCCGTGTAATGGGTACCATGCAATATGACTTCAAAGGGTCTTCATTTGCTCACCGAACCTCTCCAATCCTATCACTGCTGCGTTTATGTCCCTGTACACATGCTTGATTCTCTTTTGGAGACATAGCAATCCATAGGTTTTACGATACTTACTAGTCAGGTACATTCTTAGGCGTTTAATATGCGGTGTTGAGTCCATTTCGTTGAGCAAGGAGTAGCTCTTGTCTATTCCATATTTGACTTAAGGAACTTTATCTGTGCTCATTTCAATCTCTGGTTTTATGCAGCACCCCAACTCACCTTTACCCTTAAGCAAGCATAAGTTGGTTTTCTAAATTTGAGACCCTGTTCTGTTCTGTAATTCAGTTCCTGTGTAGCCAAGTTTACATTCCGTGTATTAGTGATATCTTATGATGTTTTTTTTCTGTGTGACTTATTTCAGTTAGAATCATCATACCTGAATCCACTCATTGTGATGCTAACGGCCTGATGACATAGATTTCATTGCTGAGTGATATTGCTTTGTAAGTAAATACCACAACTTCTTTATCCATTTTTCACTTTCTGCGATGTTGAACTTGTACTGTAAACGAGGTTCTTGTAAACAGAGGCGTCCCAAACTTTGGGGTGGCTGTGTCTTTTTGATTTTAATTTCCCTAAGCTATAGGACCATAAGTGGAAGTGCCCTAGGCTCTGTTGCTTTGTTTTTTAGATGTTTCAGGAAACACCATACACTTCTCCCAAGTGTCTGTTGGCAATTTACATCCCGCCCATCAGCATAACAAGGCTCCCAGTTCTCCATGGCCTGTCCTGCCTTTCTGGATTTTACACTTTTTTCAGATGGCCCTTTTGACCGGGGGGAAGTGAGACTTCATTGTAGTGCAGATTTCCTTTGCAAGCTTGCTTGGTTGGCCAAAAAGGGCGTATGCGTTTTTTCCTGAATATATTCAGGAAAAAACGCATACGCCCTTTTTGGCCAAGTGCATCATTGTGGACGCTCTGCCTCTTTTCCTATGCTTTCAATGCAATTCCAGTCTACCTCCTGAAATCGGTTTCCTGCAATTCTGCCCCGCTTTCAAGTCCTCTTGGCAGCCTTACTTCAGTCTATTTTTGGACGATAGCTGTCATTTATAACTCTGCAGGTTTGTGAATTACAGTGCCCCTGAGCTCCTTTCTTCAACTCGCTTTCTTGTGACCTGGCCGCAACACCGCAGGATGGCTTCAGGCCCTAATCTGGTTCCGGCCCGGCACGCTGAGCCTTTGGTTAATTCCTCTTCCTGGGGGGAAATGAGAGTTAAATTTGCCCGTCCAGACACCTCCAGCTAGCCTCTCATTGGTTCTCGCTATTCCTGTTCATCTTCCGCAGAAATTGCAAACTGGGCCAAACAGGAGGTTAAAGGGACTGACTCTGCAAGTAGGGAGAGTGTTAGTAAAGCGTCTGGAATGTTGCACCCGAGTACTAGGGGAGGAAAACTGAGACATATTTGAACACGTCTCGCGATCACATGGTTGATCATACTCTAGGTTCCACATGCATGTTTTAGCTGAAGGAAGAATACCTTAAACCTGGGTAGTTGAAACCCGTGGAATGGGTACCATGCAATATGACTTCAAAGGGTCTTCATTTGCTCACCGAACCGCTCCAATCCTATCACTGCTGCGTTTATGCCCCTGTACACATGCTTGATTCTCTTTCGGAGACATAGCAATCCATAGGTTTTAAGATACTTACTAGTCAGGTACATTCTTAGGCGTTTAATATGGGGTGTTGAGTCCATTTCGTTGAGCAAGGAGTAGCTCTTGTCTATACCATATTTGGCTTAAGGAACTTTATCTGTGCTCATTTCAATCTCTGGTTTTATGCAGCACCCCAACTCACCTTTACCCTTAAGCAAGAATAAGTTGGTTTTCTAAATTTGAGACCCTGTTCTGTTCTGTAATTCAGTTCCTGTGTAGCCAAGTTTCCATTCCGTGTATTACTGATATCTTATGATGTTTCTTTTTCTGTGTGACTTATTTCAGTTAGAATCATCATACCTGAATCAACTCATTGTGCTGCTAAGGGCCTGATGACACAGATTTCATTGCTGAGTGATATTGCTTTGTAAGTAAATACCACAACTTCTTTATCCATTTTTCACTTTCTGCGATGTTGAACTTGTACTGTAAACGAGGTTTTTGTAAACAGAGCCGTTCCAAACTTTGGTGTGGCTGTGTCTTTTTGATTTTAATTTCCCTAAGCTATAGGACCATAAGTGGAAGTGCCCTAGGTTCTGTTGCTTTGTTTTTTAGATGTTTCAGGAAACACCATACACTTCTCCAGAGTGGTTGTTGGCAATTTACATCCCGCCCATCAGCATAACAAGGCTCCCAGTTCTCCATGGCCTGTCCTGCCTTTCTGGATTTTACACTTTTTTCAGATGGCCCTTTTGACCGGGGGGAAGTGAGACTTCATTGTAGTGCAGATTTCCTTTGCAAGCTTGCTTGGTTGGCCAAAAAGGGTGTATGCGTTTTTTCCTGAATATATTCAGGAAAAAACGCATACGCCCTTTTTGGCCAAGTGCATCATTGTGGACGTTCTGCCTCTTTTCCTATGCTTTCAATGCAATTCCAGTCTACCTCCTGAAATCGGTTTCCTGCAATTCTGCCCCGCTTTCAAGTCCTCTTGGCAGCCTTACTTCAGTCTATTTTTGGACGATAGCTGTCATTTATAACTCTGCAGGTTTGTGAATTACAGTGCCCCTGAGCTCCTTTCTTCAACTTGCTTTCTTGTGACCTGGCCGCAACACCGCAGGATGGCTTCAGGCCCTAATCTGGTTCCGGCACGGCACGCTGAGCCTTTGGTTATTTCCTCTTCCTGGTGGGAAATGAGAGTTAAATTTGCCCGTCCAGACACCTTCAGCTAGCCTCTCATTGGTTCTCGCTATTCCTGTTCATCTTCCGCAGAAATTGCAAACTGGGCCAAACAGGAGGTTAAAGGCGCTGACTCTCCAAGTGGGGAGAGTGTTAGTAAAGCGTCTGGAATGTTGCACCCGAGTACCAGGGGAGGAAAACTGAGACATATTTCAACACGTCTCCCGTTCTCATGGTTGATCATACTTGGGTTCCACATGCATGTTTTAGCTGAAGGAAGAATACCTTAAACCTGGAGAGTTGAGACCCGTGTAAAGGGTACCATGCAATATGACTTCAAAGGGTCTTCATTTGCTCACCGAACCTCTCCAATCCTATCACTGCTGCGTTTATGCCCCTGTACACATGCTTGATTCTCTTTCGGAGACATAGCAATCCATAGGTTTTACGATACTTCCTAGTCAGGTACATTCTTAGGCGTTTAATATGCGGTGTTGAGTCCATTTCGTTGAGCAAGGAGTAGCTCTTGTCTATTCCATATTTGACTTAAGGAACTTTATCTGTGCTCATTTCAATCTCTGGTTTTATGCAGCACCCCAACTCACCTTTACCCTTAAGCAAGCATAAGTTGGTTTTCTAAATTTGAGAACCTGTTCTGTTCTGTAATTCAGTTCCTGTGTAGCCAAGTTTACATTCCGTGTATTACTGATATCTTATGATGTTTCTTTTTCTGTGTGACTTATTTCAGTTAGAATCATCATACCTGAATCCACTCATTGTGATGCTAAGGGCCTGATGACATAGATTTCATTGCTTAGTGATATTGGTTTGTAAGTAAATACCACAAATTCTTTATCCATTTTTCACTTTCTGCGATGTTGAACTTGTACTGTAAACGAGGTTCTTGTAAACACAGGCGTCCCAAACTTTGGGTTGGCTGTGTCTTTTTGATTTTAATTTCCCTAAGCTATAGGACCATAAGTGGCATTGCCCTAGGCTCTGTTGCTTTGTTTTTTAGATGTTTCAGGAAACACCATACACTTCTCCCGAGTGGTTGTTGGCAATTTACATCCCGCCCATCAGCATAACAAGGCTCCCAGTTCTCCATGGCCTGTCCTGCCTTTCATGATTTTACACTTTTTTCAGATGGCCCTTTTGACCGGGGGGAAGTGAGACTTCATTGTAGTGCAGATTTCCTTTGCAAGCTTGCTTGGTTGGCCAAAAAGGGCGTATGCGTTTTTTCCTGAATATATTCAGGAAAAAACGCATACGCCCTTTTTGGCCAAGTGCATCATTGTGGACGCTCTGCCTCTTTTCCTATGCTTTCAATGCAATTCCAGTCTACCTCCTGAAATCGGTTTCCTGCAATTCTGCCCCGCTTTCAAGTCCTCTTGGCAGCCTTACTTCAGTCTATTTTTGGACGATAGCTGTCATTTATAACTCTGCAGGTTTGTGAATTACAGTGCCCCTGAGCTCCTTTCTTCAACTCCCTTTCTTGTGAGCTGGCCGCAACACCGCAGGATGGCTTCAGGCCCTAATCTGGTTCCGGCACGGCACGCTGAGCCTTTGGTTATTTCCTCTTCCTGGTGGGAAATGAGAGTTAAATTTGCCCGTCCAGACACCTCCAGCTAGTCTCTCATTGGTTCTCCCTATTCCTGTTCATCTTCCGCAGAAATTGCAAACTGGGCCAAACAGGAGGTTAAAGGTGCTGACTTTCCAAGTGGGAAGAGTGTTAGTAAAGCGTCTGGAATGTTGCACCCGAGTACAAGGGGAGGAAAAGTGAGACATATTTGAACACGTCTCCCGTTCACACGGTTGATCATACTCTGGGTTCCACATGCATGTTTTAGCTGAAGGAAGAATACCTTAAACCTGGAGAGTTGAGACCCGTGTAATGGGTACCATGCAATATGACTTCAAAGGGTCTTCATTTGCTCACCGAACCTCTCCAATCCTATCACTGCTGCGTTTATGCCCGTGTACACACGCTTGATTCTCTTTTGGAGACATAGCAATCCATAGGTTTTAAGATACTTACTAGTCAGGTACATTCTTAGGCGTTTAATATGGGGTGTTGAGTCCATTTCGTTGAGCAAGGAGTAGCTCTTGTCTATTCCATATTTGGCATAAGGAACTTTATCTGTGCTCATTTCAATCTCTGGTTTTATGCAGCACCACAACTCACCTTTCCCCTTAAGCAAGCATAAGTTGGTTTTCTAAATTTGAGACCCTGTTCTGTTCTCTAATTCAGTTCCTGTGTAGCCAAGTTTACATTCCCTGTATTAGTGATGTCTTATGATGTTTCTTTTTCTGTGTGACTTATTTCAGTTAGAATCATCGTACCTGAATCCACTCATTATGCTGCTACGGGCCTGATGACATAGATTTCATTGCTGAGTGATACTGCATTGTACGTATGTACCACAAGTTCTTTATCCATTTGTCACTTTCTGTGATATTGAACTTGTACAGTAAACGAGGTTCTTGTAAACAGAGGCGTCCCAAACTTTGGGGTGGCTGTGTCTTTTTGATTTTAATTTCCCTAAGCTATAGGACCATAAGTGGAAGTGCCCTAGGCTCTGTTGCTTTGTTTTTTAGATGTTTCAAAAACACCATACACTTCTCCCGAATGTCTGTTGGCAATTTACAGCCCACCCATCAGCATAACAAGACTCCCAGTTCTCCATGGCCTGTCCTGCCTTTCATGATTTTACACTTTTTTCAGATGGCCCTTTTGACCGGGGGGAAGTGAGACTTCATTGTAGTGCAGATTTCCTTTGCAAGCTTGCTTGGTTGGCCAAAAAGGGCGTATGCGTTTTTTCCTGAATATATTCAGGAAAAAACGCATACGCCCTTTTTGGCAAAGTGCATCATTGTGGACGCTCTGCCTCTTTTCCTATGCTTTCAATGCAATTCCAGTCTACCTCCTGAAATCGGTTTCCTGCAATTCTGCCCCGCTTTCAAGTCCTCTTGGCAGCCTTACTTCAGTCTATTTTTGGACAATAGCTGTCATTTATAACTCTGCAGGTTTGTGAATTACAGTGCCCCTGAGCTCCTTTCTTCAACTTGCTTTCTTGTGACCTGGCCGCAACACCGCAGGATGGCTTCAGGCCCTAATCTGGTTCCGGCACGGCACGCTGAGCCTTTGGTTATTTCCTCTTCCTGGTGGGAAATGAGAGTTAAATTTGCCCGTCCAGACACCTCCAGCTAGTCTCTCATTGGTTCTCGCTATTCCTGTTCATCTTCCGCAAAAATTGCAAACTGGGCCAAACAGGAGGTTAAAGGCGCTGACTCTCCAAGTGGGGAGAGTGTTAGTAAAGCGTCTGCAATGTTGCACCCGAGTACAAGCGTACGAAAACTGAGATATATTTGAACACGTCTCCCGATCACATGGTTGATCATACTCTAGGTTCCACATGCATGTTTTAGCTGAAGGAAGAATACCTTAAACCTGGAGAGTTGAAACCCGTGGAATGGGTACCATGCAATATGACTTGAAAGGGTCTTCATTTGCTCACCGAACCTCTCCAATCCTATCACTGCTGTGTTTATGCCCCTGTACACACGCTTGATTCTCTTTCGGAGACATAGCAATCCATAGGTTTTAAGATACTTACTAGTCAGGTACATTCTTAGGCGTTTAATATGCGGTGTTGAGTCCATTTCGTTGAGCAAGGAGTAGCTCTTTTCTATTCCATATTTGGCTTAAAGAACTTTATCTGTGCTCATTTCAATCTCTGGTTTTATGCAGCACCCCAACTCACCTTTACCCTTAAACAAGCATAAGTGGCTTTTCTAAAATTGAGGCCCTGTTCTGTTCTCTAATTCAGTTCCTGATTAGCCAAGTTTACATTCCGTGTATTACTGATATCTTATGATGTTTCTTTTTCTCTGTGACTTATTTCAATTAGAATCATCATACCTGAATCCACTCATTGTGCTGCTAAGGGCCTGATGACATAGATTTCATTGCTGAGTGATATTGCTTTGTAAGTAAATACCACAACTTCTTTATCCATTTTTCACTTTCTGCAATGTTGAACTTGTTCTGTAAACGAGGTTCTTGTAAACAGAGGCGTCCCAAACTTTGGGTTGGCTGTGTCTTTTTGATTTTAATTTCCCTAAGCTATAGGACCATAAGTGGCATTGCCCTAGGCTCTGTTGCTTTGTTTTTTAAATGTTTCAGGAAACACCATACACTTCTCCCGAGTGGTTGTTGGCAATTTACATCCCGCCCATCAGCATAACAAGGCTCCCAGTTCTCCATGGCCTGTCCTGCCTTTCATGATTTTACACTTTTTTCAGATGGCCCTTTTGACCGGGGGGAAGTGAGACTTCATTGTAGTGCAGATTTCCTTTGCAAGCTTGCTTGGTTGGCCAAAAAGGGCGTATGCGTTTTTTCCTGAATATATTCAGGAAAAAACGCATACGCCCTTTTTGGCCAAGTGCATCATTGTGGACGCTCTGCCTCTTTTCCTATGCTTTCAATGCAATTCCAGTCTACCTCCTGAAATCGGTTTCCTGCAATTCTGCCCCGCTTTCAAGTCCTCTTGGCAGCCTTACTTCAGTATATTTTTGGACGATAGCTGTCATTTATAACTCTGCAGGTTTGTGAATTACAGTGCCCCTGAGCTCCTTTCTTCAACTCGCTTTCTTGTGAGCTGGCCGCAACACCGCAGGATGGCTTCAGGCCCTAATCTGGTTCCGGCACGGCACGCTGAGCCTTTGGTTATTTCCTCTTCCTGGTGGGAAATGAGAGTTAAATTTGCCCGTCCAGACACCTCCAGCTAGTCTCTCATTGGTTCTCCCTATTCCTGTTCATCTTCCGCAGAAATTGCAAACTGGGCCAAACAGGAGGTTAAAGGTGCTGACTTTCCAAGTGGGAAGAGTGTTAGTAAAGCGTCTGGAATGTTGCACCCGAGTACAAGGGGAGGAAAAGTGAGACATATTTGAACACGTCTCCCGTTCACACGGTTGATCATACTCTGGGTTCCACATGCATGTTTTAGCTGAAGGAAGAATACCTTAAACCTGGAGAGTTGAGACCCGTGTAATGGGTACCATGCAATATGACTTCAAAGGGTCTTCATTTGCTCACCGAACCTCTCCAATCCTATCACTGCTGCGTTTATGCCCGTGTACACACGCTTGATTCTCTTTTGGAGACATAGCAATCCATAGGTTTTAAGATACTTACTAGTCAGGTACATTCTTAGGCGTTTAATATGGGGTGTTGAGTCCATTTCGTTGAGCAAGGAGTAGCTCTTGTCTATTCCATATTTGGCATAAGGAACTTTATCTGTGCTCATTTCAATCTCTGGTTTTATGCAGCACCACAACTCACCTTTCCCCTTAAGCAAGCATAAGTTGGTTTTCTAAATTTGAGACCCTGTTCTGTTCTCTAATTCAGTTCTTGTGTAGCCAAGTTTACATTCCGTGTATTAGTGATGTCTTATGATGTTTCTTTTTCTGTGTGACTTATTTCAGTTAGAATCATCGTACCTGAATCCACTCATTATGCTGCTACGGGCCTGATGACATAGATTTCATTGCTGAGTGATACTGCATTGTACGTATGTACCACAAGTTCTTTATCCATTTTTCACTTTCTGTGATATTGAACTTGTACAGTAAACGAGGTTCTTGTAAACAGAGGCGTCCCAAACTTTGGGGTGGCTGTGTCTTTTTGATTTTAATTTCCCTAAGCTATAGGACCATAAGTGGAAGTGCCCTAGGCTCTGTTGCTTTGTTTTTTAGATGTTTCAAAAACACCATACACTTCTCCCGAATGTCTGTTGGCAATTTACAGCCCACCCATCAGCATAACAAGACTCCCAGTTCTCCATGGCCTGTCCTGCCTTTCATGATTTTACACTTTTTTCAGATGGCCCTTTTGACCGGGGGGAAGTGAGACTTCATTGTAGTGCAGATTTCCTTTGCAAGCTTGCTTGGTTGGCCAAAAAGGGCGTATGCGTTTTTTCCTGAATATATTCAGGAAAAAACGCATACGCCCTTTTTGGCCAAGTGCATCATTGTGGACGCTCTGCCTCTTTTCCTATGCTTTCAATGCAATTCCAGTCTACCTCCTGAAATCGGTTTCCTGCAATTCTGCCCCGCTTTCAAGTCCTCTTGGCAGCCTTACTTCAGTATATTTTTGGACGATAGCTGTCATTTATAACTCTGCAGGTTTGTGAATTACACTTCCCCTGAGCTCCTTTCTTCAACTCGCTTTATTTTGAGCTGGCCGCAACACCGCAGGATGGCTTCAGGCCCTAATCTGGTTCCGGCACGGCACGCTGAGCCTTTGGTTAATTGTTCTTCCTGGTGGGAAATGAGAGTTAAATTTGCCCGTCCAGACACCTCCAGCTAGTCTCTCATTGGTTCTCGCTATTCCTGTTCATCTTCCGCAAAAATTGCAAACTGGGCCAAACAGGAGGTTAAAGGCGCTGACTCTCCAAGTGGGGAGAGTGTTAGTAAAGCGTCTGGAATGTTGCACCCGAGTACAAGGGTACGAAAACTGAGATATATTTGAACACGTCTCCCGATCACATGGTTGATCATACTCTAGGTTCCACATGCATGTTTTAGCTGAAGGAAGAATACCTTAAACCTGGAGAGTTGAAACCCGTGGAATGGGTACCATGCAATATGACTTCAAAGGGTCTTCATTTGCTCACCGAACCTCTCCAATCCTATCACTGCTGCGTTTATGCCCCTGTACACACGCTTGATTCTCTTTTGGAGACATAGCAATCCATAGGTTTTAAGATACTTACTAGTCAGGTACATTCTTAGGCGTTTAATATGCGGTGTTGAGTCCATTTCGTTGAGCAAGGAGTAGCTCTTTTCTATTCCATATTTGGCTTAAAGAACTTTATCTGTGCTTATTTCAATCTCTGGTTTTATGCAGCACCCCAACTCACCTTTACCCTTAAACAAGCATAAGTGGCTTTTCTAAAATTGAGGCCCTGTTCTGTTCTCTAATTCAGTTCCTGATTAGCCAAGTTTACATTCCGTGTATTACTGATATCTTATGATGTTTCTTTTTCTCTGTGACTTATTTCAATTAGAATCATCATACCTGAATCCACTCATTGTGCTGCTAAGGGCCTGATGACATAGATTTCATTGCTGAGTGATATTGCTTTGTAAGTAAATACCACAACTTCTTTATCCATTTTTCACTTTCTGCGATGTTGAACTTGTTCTGTAAATGAGGTTCTTGTAAACAGAGCCGTTCCAAACTTTCGGGTGGCTGTGTCTTTTTGATTTTAATTTCCCTAAGCTATAGGACCATAAGTGGAAGTGCCCTAGGCTCTGTTGCTTTGTTTCTTAGATGTTTCAGGAAACAACATACACTTCTCCCGAGTGTCTGTTGGCAATATACATCCCGCCCATCAGCATAACAAGGCTCCCAGTTCTCCATGGCCTGTCCTGCCTTTCATTATTTTACACTTTTTTCAGATGGCCCTTTTGACCGGGGGGAAGTGAGACTTCATTGTAGTGCAGATTTCCTTTGCAAGCTTGCTTGGTTGGCCAAAAAGGGCGTATGCGTTTTTTCCTGAATATATTCAGGAAAAAACGCATACGCTCTTTTTGGCCAAGTGCATCATTGTGGACGCTCTGCCTCTTTTCCTATGCTTTCAATGCAATTCCAGTCTACCTCCTGAAATCGGTTTCCTGCAATTCTGCCCCGCTTTCAAGTCCTCTTGGCAGCCTTACTTCAGTATATTTTTGGACGATACCTGTCATTTATAACTCTGCAGGTTTGTGAATTACAGTGCCCCTGAGCTCCTTTCTTCAACTCGCTTTCTTGTGAGCTGGCCGCAACACCGCAGGATGGCTTCAGGCCCTAATCTGGTTCCGGCACGGCACGCTGAGCCTTTGGTTATTTCCTCTTCCTGGTGGGAAATGAGAGTTAAATTTGCCCGTCCAGACACCTCCAGCTAGTCTCTCATTGGTTCTCCCTATTCCTGTTCATCTTCCGCAGAAATTGCAAACTGGGCCAAACAGGAGCTTAAAGGCGCTGACTTTCCAAGTGGGGAGAGTGTTAGTAAAGCGTCTGGAATGTTGCACCCGAGTACAAGGGGAGGAAAACTGAGACATATTTGAACACGTCTCCCGTTCACACGGTTGATCATACTCTGGGTTCCACATGCATGTTTTAGCTGAAGGAAGAATACCTTAAACCTGGAGAGTTGAGACCCGTGGAATGGGTACCATGCAATATGACTTCAAAGGGTCTTCATTTGCTCACCGAACCTCTCCAATCCTATCACTGCTGCGTTTATGCCCCTGTACACACGCTTGATTCTCTTTTGGAGACATAGCAATCCATAGGTTTTAAGATACTTACTAGTCAGGTACATTCTTAGGCGTTTAATATGGCGTGTTGAGTCCATTTCGTTGAGCAAGGAGTAGCTCTTGTCTATTCCATATTTGGCTTAAGGAACTTTATCTGTGCTCATTTCAATCTCTGGTTTTATGCAGCACCCCAACTCACCTTTACCCTTAAGCAAGCATAAGTTGGTTTTCTAAATTGGAGATCCTGTTCTGTTTTGGAATTCAGTTCCTGTGTAGCCAAGTTTACATTCCGTGTATTACTGATATCTTATGATGTTTCTTTTTCTGTGTGACTTATTTCAGTTAGAATCATCGTACCTGAATCCACTCATTATGCTGCTACGGGCCTGATGACATAGATTTCATTGTTGAGTGATATTGCTTTGTAAGCAAATACCACAAGTTCTTTATCCATTTTTCACTTTCTGCGATGTTGAACTTGTACTGTAAACGAGGTTCTTGTAAACAGAGGTGTCCCAAGCTTTGGGGACGCTGTGTCTTTTTGATTTTAATTTCCCTAAGCTATAGGACCATAAGTGGAAGTGCCCTAGGCTCTGTTGCTTTGTTTTTTAGATGTTTCAGGAAACACCATACACTTCTCCCGAGTGTCTGTTGGCAATTTACATCCCGCCCATCAGCATAACAAGGCTCCCAGTTCTCCATGGCCTCTCCTGCTTTTCTGGATTTTACACTTTTTTCAGATGGCCCTTTTGACCGGGGGGAAGTGAGACTTCATTGTAGTGCAGATTTCCTTTGCAAGCTTGCTTGGTTGGCCAAAAAGGGCGTATGTGTTTTTTCCTGAATATATTCAGGAGAAAACGCATACGCCCTTTTTGGCCAAGTGCATCATTGTGGACGCTCTGCCTCTTTTCCTATGCTTTCAATGCAATTCCAGTCTACCTCCTGAAATCGGTTTCCTGCAATTCTGCCCCGCTTTCAAGTCCTCTTGGCAGCCTTACTTCAGTATATTTTTGGACGATAGCTGTCATTTATAACTCTGCAGGTTTGTGAATTACAGTTCCCCTGAGCTCCTTTCTTCAACTCGCTTTCTTTTGAGCTGGCCGCAACACCGCAGGATGGCTTCAGACCCTAATCTGGTTCCGGCACGGCACGCTGAGCCTTTGGTTAATTGTTCTTCCTGGTGGGAAATGAGAGTTAAATTTGCCCGTCCAGACACCTCCAGCTAGTCTCTCATTGGTTCTCGCTATTCCTGTTCATCTTCCACAAAAATTGCAAACTGGGCCAAACAGGAGTTTAAAGGCGCTGACTCTCCAAGTGGGGAGAGTGTTAGTAAAGCGTCTGGAATGTTGCACCCGAGTACCAGGGTACGAAAACTGAGACATATTTGAACACGTCTCCCGATCACATGGTTGATCATACTCTAGGTTCCACATGCATGTTTTAGCTGAAGGAAGAATACCTTAAACCTGGAGTGTTGAGACCAGTGGAATAGATACCATGCAATATGACTTCAAAGGGTCTTCATTTGCTCACCGAACCTCCCCAATCCTATCACTGCTGCGTTTATGCCCCTGTACACACGCTTGATTCTCTTTTGGAGACATAGCAATCCATAGGTTTTAAGATACTTACTAGTCAGGTACATTCTTAGGCGTTTAATATGGGGTGTTGAGTCCATTTCGTTGAGCAAGGAGTAGCTCTTGTCTATTCCATATTTGGCTTAAGGAACTTTATCTGTGCTCATTTCAATCTCTGGTTTTATGCAGCACCCCAACTCACCTTTCCCCTTAAGCAAGCATAAGTTGGTTTTCTAAATTTAAGACCCTGTTCTATTTTGGAATTCAGTTCCTGTGTAGCCAAGTTTACATTCCGTGTATTACTGATATCTTATGATGTTTCTTTTTCTGTGTGACTTATTTCAGTTAGAATCATCGTACCTGCATCCACTCATTGTGCTGCTAAGGGCCTGATGACATAGATTTCATTGCTGTGCGATATTGCTTTGTAAGTAAATACCACAACTTCTTTATCCATTTTTCACTTTCTGCGATGTTGAACTTGTACTGTAAACGAGGTTCTTGTAAACAGAGCCGTCCCAAACTTTGGGATGGCTGTGTCTTTTTGAATTTAATTTCCCTAAGCTATATGACCGTAAGTGGAAGTGCCCTAGGCTCTGTTGCTTTGTTTTTTAGATGTTTCAGGAAACACCATACACTTCTCCGGAGTGTCTGTTGGCAATTTACATCCCGCCCATCAGCATAACAAGGCACACAGTTCTCCATGGCCTGTCCTGCCTTTCTGGATTTTATACTTTTTTCAGATGGCCCTTTTGACCGGGGGGATGTGAGACTTCATTGTAGTGCAGATTTCCTTTGCAAGCTTGCTTGGTTGGCCAAAAAGGGCGTATGCGTTTTTTCCTGAATATATTCAGGAAAAAACGCATACGCCCTTTTTGGCCAAGTGCATCATTGTGGACGTTCTGCCTCTTTTCCTATGCTTTCAATGCAATTCCAGTCTACCTCCTGAAATCGGTTTCCTGCAATTCTGCCCCGCTTTCAAGTCCTCTTGGCAGCCTTACTTCAGTCTATTTTTGGACGATAGCTGTCATTTATAACTCTGCAGGTTGGTGAATTACAGTGCCCCTGAGCTCCTTTCTTCAACTCGCTTTCTTTTGAGCTGGCCGCAACACCGCAGGATGGCTTCAGGCCCTAATCTGGTTCCGGCACGGCACACTGAGCCTTTGGTTAATTCCTCTTCCTGGTGGGAAATGAGAGTTAAATTTGCCCGTCCAGACACCTCCAGCTAGTCTCTCATTGGTTCTCGCTATTCCTGTTCATCTTCCGCAGAAATTGCAAACTGGGCCAAACAGGAGGTTAAAGGGACTGACTCTCCAAGTGGTGAGAGTGTTAGTAAAGCGTCTGGAATGTTGCACCCGAGTACCAGGGTACGAAAACTGAGACATATTTGAACACGTCTCCCGATCACATGGTTGATCATACTCTAGGTTCCACATGCATGTTTTAGCTGAAGGAAGAATACCTTAAACCTGGGTAGTTGAAACCCGTGGAATGGGTACCATGCAATATGACTTCAAAGGGTCTTCATTTGCTCACCGAACCTCTCCAATCCTATCGCTGCTGCATTTATGCCCCTGTACACATGCTTGATTCTCTTTCGGAGACATAGCAATCCATAGGTTTTAAGATACTTACTAGTCAGGTACATTCTTAGGCGTTTAATATGCGGTGTTGAGTCCATTTCGTCGAGCAAGGAGTAGCTCTTGTCTATTCCATATTTGGCTTAAGGAACTTTATCTGTGCTCATTTCAATCTGGTTTTATGCAGCACCCCAACTCACCTTTCCCCTTAAGCAAGCATAAGTTGGTTTTCTAAATTTGAGACCCTGTTATGTTTTGTAATTCAGTTCCTGTGTAACCAAGTTTACATTCTGTGTATTAGTGATATCTTATGATGTTTCTTTTTCTGTGTTACTTATTTCAGTTAGAATCATCGTACCTGAATCCACTCATTGTGCTCCTAAGGGCCTGATGACATAGATTTCATTGCTGAGTGATATTGCTTTGTAAGTAAATACCACAACTTCTTTATCCATTTTTCACTTTCTGCGATGTTGAACTTGTACTGTAAACGAGGTTCTTGTAAACAGAGCCGTTCCATACTTTGGGGTGGCTGTGTCTTTTTGATTTTAATTTCCCTAAGCTATAGGACCATAAGTGGAAGTGCCCTAGGCTCTGTTGCTTTGTTTTTTAGATGTTTCAGGAAACACCATACACTTCTCCCGAGTGTCTGTTGGCAATTTACATCCCGCCCATCAGCATAACAAGGCTCCCAGTTCTCCATGGCCTGTCCTGCCTTTCTGGATTTTACACTTTTTTCAGATGGCCCTTTTGACCGGGGGGAAGTGAGACTTCATTGTAGTGCAGATTTCCTTCGCAAGCTTGCTTGGTTGGCCAAAAAGGGCGTATGCATTTTTTCCTGAATATATTCAGGAAAAAACGCATACGCCCTTTTTGGCCAAGTGCATCATTGTGGACGTTCTGCCTCTTTTCCTATGCTTTCAATGCAATTCCAGTCTACCTCCTGAAATCGGTTTCTTGCAATTCTGCCCCGCTTTCAAGTCCTCTTGGCAGCCTTACTTCAGTATATTTTTGGACGATAGCTGTCATTTATAACTCTGCAGGTTTGTGAATTACAGTGCCCCTGAGCTCCTTTCTTCAACTCGCTTTCTTTTGAGCTGGCCGCAACACCGCAGGATGGCTTCAGGCCCTAATCTGGTTCCGGCACGGCACGCTGAGCCTTTGGTTAATTCCTCTTCCTGGTGGGAAATGAGAGTTAAATTTGCCCGTCCAGACACCTCCAGCTAGTCTCTCATTGGTTCTCGCTATTCCTGTTCATCTTCCGCAGAAATTGCAAACAGGGCCAAACAGGAGGTTAAAGGGACTGACTCTCCAAGTGGGGAGAGTGTTAGTAAAGCGTCTGGAATGTTGCACCCGAGTACCAGGGTACGAAAACTGAGACATATTTGAACACGTCTCCCGATCACATGGTTGATCATACTCTAGGTTCCACATGCATGTTTTAGCTGAAGGAAGAATACCTTAAACCTGGGTAGTTGAAACCCGTGGAATGGGTACCATGCAATATGACTTCAAAGGGTCTTCATTTGCTCACCGAACCTCTCCAATCCTATCACTGCTGCGTTTATGCCCCTGTACACATGCTTGATTCTCTTTCGGAGACATAGCAATCCATAGGTTTTAAGATACTTACTAGTCAGGTACATTCTTAGGCGTTTAATATGCGGTGTTGAGTCCATTTCGTCGAGCAAGGAGTAGCTCTTGTCTATTCCATATTTGGCTTAAGGAACTTTATCTGTGCTCATTTCAATCTCTGGTTTTATGCAGCACCCCAACTCACCTTTCCCCTTAAGCAAGCATAAGTTGGTTTTCTAAATTTGAGACCCTGTTATGTTTTGTAATTCAGTTCCTGTGTAGCCAAGTTTACATTCCGTGTATTAGTGATATCTTATGATGTTTCTTTTTCTGTGTTACTTATTTCAGTTAGAATCATCGTACCTGAATCCACTCATTGTGCTCCTAAGGGCCTGATGACATAGATTTCATTGCTGAGTGATATTGCTTTGTAAGTAAATACCACAACTTCTTTATCCATTTTTCACTTTCTGCGATGTTGAACTTGTACTGTAAACAAGGTTCTTGTAAACAGAGCCGTGCCAAACTTTCAGGTGGCTGTGTCTTTTTGATTTTAATTTCCCTAAGCTATAGGACCATAAGTGGAAGTGCCCTAGGCTCTGTTGCTTTGTTTTTTAGATGTTTAAGGAAACACCATACACTTCTCCCGAGTGTCTGTTGGCAATTTACATCCCGCCCATCAGCATGACAAGGCTCCCAGTTCTCCATGGCCTGTCCTGCCTTTCTGGATTTTACACTTTTTTCAGATGGCCCTTTTGACCGGGGGGATGTGAGACTTCATTGTAGTGCAGATTTGCTTTGCAAGCTTGCTTGGTTGGCCAAAAAGTGCGTATGCTCTTTTTCCTGAATATATTCAGGAAAAAAAGCATACGCCCTTTTTGACCAAGTGCATCATTGTGGACGTTCTGCCTCTTTTCCTATGCTTTCAATGCAATTCCAGTCTACCTCCTGAAATCGTTTTCCTGCAATTCTGCCCCGCTTTCAAGTCCTCTTGGCAGCCTTACTTCAGTATATTTTTGGACGATAGCTGTCATTTATAACTCTGCAGGTTTGTGAATTATAGTGACCTTGAGCTCCTTTCTTCAACTCGCTTTCTTGTGAGCTGGCCGCAACACCACAGGATGGCTTCAGGCCCTAATCTGGTTCCGGCATGGCACGGTGAGCCTTTAGTTACTTCCTCTTCCTGGTGGGAAATGAGAGTTAAATTTGCCCGTCCAGACACCTCCAGCTAGTCTCTCATTGGTTCTCGCTATTCCTGTTCATCTTCCGCAGAAATTGCAAACTGGGCCAAACAGGAGGTTAAAGGGACTGACTCTCCAAGTCGGGAGAGTGTTAGTAAAGCGTCTGGGATGTTGCACCCGAGTACCAGGGTACGAAAACTGAGACATATTTGAACACGTCTCCCGTTCACACGGTTGATCATACTCTGGGTTCCACATGCATGTTTTAGCTGAAGGAAGAATACCTTAAACCTGGAGAGTTGAGACCCGTGGAATGGGTACCATGCAATATGACTTCAAAGGGTCTTCATTTGCTCACCGAACCTCTCCAATCCTATCACTGCTGCGTTTATGCCCCTGTACACACGCTTGATTCTCTTTTGGAGACATAGCAATCCATAGGTTTTAAGATACTTACTAGTCAGGTACATTCTTAGGCGTTTAATATGGCGTGTTGAGTCCATTTCGTTGAGCAAGGAGTAGCTCTTGTCTATTCCATATTTGGCTTAAGGAACTTTATCTGTGCTCATTTCAATCTCTGGTTTTATGCAGCACCCCAACTCACCTTTACCCTTAAGCAAGCATAAGTTGGTTTTCTAAATTGGAGACCCTGTTCTGTTTTGGAATTCAGTTCCTGTGTAGCCAAGTTTACATTCCGTGTATTACTGATATCTTATGATGTTTCTTTTTCTGTGTGACTTATTTCAGTTAGAATCATCGTACCTGAATCCACTCATTATGCTGCTACGGGCCTGATGACATAGATTTCATTGCTGAGTGATACTGCATTGTACGTAAGTACCACAAGTTCTTTATCCATTTTTCACTTTCTGTGATATTGAACTTGTACGGTAAACGAGGTTCTTGTAAACGGAGGCGTCCCAAACTTTGGGGTGGCTGTGTCTTTTTGATTTTAATTTCCCTAAGCTATAGGACCATAAGTGGAAGTGCCCTAGGCTCTGTTGCTTTGTTTTTTAGATGTTTCAGGAAACACCATACACTTCTCCTGAGTGTCTGTTGGCAATTTACATCCCGCCCATCAGCATAACAAGGCTCCCAGTTCTCCATGGCCTGTCCTGCTTTTCTGGATTTTACACTTTTTTCAGATGGCCCTTTTGACCGGGGAGAAGGTGAGACTTCATTGTAGTGCAGATTTCCTTTGCAAGTTTGCTTCGTTGGACAAAAAGGGCGTATGCGTTTTTTCCTGAATATATTCAGGAAAAAACGCATACGCCCTTTTTGGCCAAGTGCATCATTGTGGACGTTCTGCCTCTTTTCCTATGCTTTCAATGCAATTCCAGTCTACCTCCTGAAATCGGTTTCCTGCAATTCTGCCCCGCTTTCAAGTCCTCTTGGCAGCCTTACTTCAGTCTATTTTTGGACGATAGCTGTCATTTATAACTCTGCAGGTTTGTGAATTACAGTGCCCCTGAGCTCCTTTCTTCAACTCGCTTTCTTGTGACCTGGCCGCAACACCGCAGGATGTCTTCAGGCCCTAATCTGGTTCTGGCACGGCACGCTGAGCCTTTGGTTAATTCCTCTTCCTGGTGGGAAATGAGAGTTGAATTTGCCCATCCAGACACCTCCAGCTAGCCTCTCATTGGTTCTCGCTATTCCTGTTCATCTTCCACAGAAATTGCAAACTGGGCCAAACAGGAGGTTAAAGGGACTGACTCTCCAAGTGGGTAGAGTGTTAGTAAAGCGTCTGGAATGTTGCACCCGAGTACCAGGGTACGAAAACTGAGACATATTTGAACACGTCTCCCGATCACATGGTTGATCATACTCTAGGTTCCACATGCATGTTTTAGCTGAAGGAAGAATACCTTAAACCTGGGTAGTTGAAACCCGTGGAATGGGTACCATGCAATGTGACTTCAAAGGGTCTTCATTTGCTCACCGAACCTCTCCAATCCTATTACTGCTGCGTTTATGCCCCTGTACACACGCTTGATTCTCTTTTGGAGACATAGCAATCCATAGGTTTTAAGATACTTACTAGTCATGTACATTCTTAGGCGTTTAATATGGGGTTTTGAGTCCATTTCGTTGAGCAAGGAGTAGCTCTTGTCTATTCCATATTTGGCTTAAGGAACTTTATCTGTGCTCATTTCAATCTCTGGTTTTATGCAGCACCCCAACTCACCTTTCCCCTTAAGCAAGCATAAGTTGGTTTTCTAAATTTGAGACCCTGTTCTGTTTTGGAATGCAGTTCCTGTGTAGCCAAGTTTACATTCCGTGTATTAGTGATATCTTATGATGTTTCTTTTTCTGTGTGACTTATTTCAGTTAGAATCATCATACCTGAATCTACTCATTGTGCTGCTAAGGGCCTGATGACACAGATTTCATTGCTGAGTGATATTGCTTTGTAAGTAAATACCACAACTTCTTTATCCATTTTTCACTTTCTGCGATGTTGAACCTGTACTGTAAACGAGGTTCTTGTAAACAGAGCCGTTCCAAACTTTGGGGTGGCTGTGTCTTTTTGATTTTAATTTCCCTAAGCTATAGGACCATAAGTGGAAGTGCCCTAGGTTCTGTTGCTTTGTTTTTTAGATGTTTCAGGAAACACCATACACTTCTCCCAAGTGGTTCTTGGCAATTTACATCCCGCCCATCAGCATAACAAGGCTCCCAGTTCTCCATGGCCTGTCCTGCCTTTCTGGATTTTACACTTTTTTCAGATGGCCCTTTTGACCGGGGGGAAGTGAGACTTCATTGTAGTGCAGATTTCCTTTGCAAGCTTGCTTGGTTGGCCAAAAAGGGCGTATGCGTTTTTTCCTGAATATATTCAGGAAAAAACGCATACGCCCTTTTTGGCCAAGTGCATCATTGTGGACGTTCTGCCTCTTTTCCTATGCTTTCAATGCAACTCCAGTCTACCTCCGGAAATCGGTTTCCTGCAATTCTGCCCCGCTTTCAAGTCCTCTTGGCAGCCTTACTTCAGTGTATTTTTGGACGATAGCTGTCATTTATAACTCTGCAGGTTTGTGAATTACAGTGCCCCTGAGCTACTTTCTTCAACTCGCTTTCTTGTGAGCTGGCCGCAACACCACAGGATGGCTTCAGGCCCTAATCTGGTTCCGGCCCGGCATGCTGAGCCTTTGGTTAATTCCTCTTCCTGGTGGGAAATGAGAGTTAAATTTGCCCGTCCAGACACCTCCAGCTAGCTTCTCATTGGTTCTCGCTATTCCTGTTCATCTTCCGCAGAAATTGCAAACTGGGCCAAACAGGAGGTTAAAGGGACTGACTCTCCAAGTCGGGAGAGTGTTAGTAAAGTGTCTGGAATGTTGCACCCGAGTACCAGGGGAGGAAAACTGAGACATATTTGAACACGTCTCCCGTTCACATGGTTGATCATACTCTGGGTTCCACATGCATGTTTTAGCTGAAGGAAGAATACCTTAAAACTGGAGAGTTAAAACCCGTGGAATGGGTACCATGCAATATGACTTCAAAGGGTCTTCATTTGCTCACGAACCTCTCCAATCCTATCACTGCTGCGTTTATGCCCCTGTACACATGCTTGATTCTCTTTCGGAGACATAGCAATCCATAGGTTTTAAGATACTTACTAGTCAGGTGCATTCTTAGCCGTTTAATATGGGGTTTTGTGTCCATTTCGCTGAGCAAGGAGTAGCTCTTGTCTATTCCATATTTGGCTTAAGGAACTTTATCTGTGCTCATTTCAATCTCTGGTTTTATGCAGCACCCCAACTCACCTTTCCCCTTAAGCAAGCATAAGTTGGTTTTCTAAATTTGAGACCCTGTTCTGTTTTGGAATGCAGTTCCTGTGTAGCCAAGTTTACATTCCGTGTATTAGTGATATCTTATGATGTTTCTTTTTCTGTGTGACTTATTTCAGTTAGAATCACCGTACCCGAATCCACTCATTATGCTGCTACGGGCCTGGTGACATAGATTTCATTGCTGAGTGATATTGCTTTGTACATGAGTACCACAACTTCTTTATCCATTTTTCACTTTCTGTGATATTGAACTTGTACGGTAAACGAGGTTCTTGTAAACAGAGGCGTCCCAAACTTTGGGGTGGCTGTGTCTTTTTGATTTTAATTTCCCTAAGCTATAGGACCATAAGTGGAAGTGCCCTAGGTTCTGTTGCTTTGTTTTTTAGATGTTTCAGGAAACACCATACACTTCTCCCGAGTGTCTGTTGGCAATTTACATCCCGCCCATCAGCATAACAAGGCTCCCAGTTCTCCATGGCCTGTCCTGCCTTTCTGGATTTTACACTTTTTTCAGATGGCCCTTTTGACTGGGGGGAAGTGAGACTTCATTGTAGTGCAGATTTCCTTTGCAAGCTTGCTTGGTTGGCCAAAAAGGGCGTATGCGTTTTTTCCTGAATATATTCAGGAAAAAACGCATACGCCCTTTTTGGCCAAGTGCATCATTGTGGACGTTCTGCCTCTTTTCCTATGCTTTCAATGCAATTCCAGTCTACCTCCTGAAATCGGTTTCCTGCAATTCAGCTCCGCTTTCAAGTCCTCTTGGCAGCCTTACTTCAGTATATTTTTGGACGATAGCTGTCATTTATAACTCTGCAGGTTTGTGAATTACAGTGCCCCTGAGCTCCTTTCTTCAACTCGCTTTCTTTTGAGCTGGCCGCAACACCGCAGGATGGCATCATTGTGCCAATTGGTTTCCTGCAATTCTGCCCTGCTTTCAAGTCCTCTTGGCAGCCTTACTTCAGTCTATTTTTGGACGATAGCTGTCATTTATAACTCTGCTGGTTTGTGAATTGCAGTGCCCCTGAGCTCCTTTCTTCAACTCGCTTTCTTGTGACCTGGCCGCAACACCGCAGGATGGCTTCAGGCCCTAATATGGATCCGGGCCGGCATGCTGAGCCTTTGGTTATTTCCTCTTCCTGGTGGGAAATGAGAGTTAAATTTGCCCGTCCAGACACCTCCAGCTAGCCTCTCATTGGTTCTCGCTATTCCTGTTCATCTTCCAAGAAATAGCAAACTGGGCCAAACAAGAGGTTAAAGGCGCTGACTCTCCAAGTGGGGAGAGTGTTAGTAAAGCATCTGGAATGTTGCACCCGAGTACCAGGGGAGGAAAACTGAGACATATTTGAACACGTCTCCCGTTAACATGGTTGATCATACTTGGGTTCCACATGCATCTTTTAGCTGAAGGAAGAATACCTTAAACCTGGGTAGTTGAAACCCGTGGAATGGGTACCATGCAATATGACTTCAAAGGGTCTTCATTTGCTCACCGAACCTCTCCAATCCTATCACTGCTGCGTTTATGCCCCTGTACACATGCTTCATTCTCTTTCGGAGACATAGCAATCCATAGGTTTTAAGATACTTACTAGTCAGGTACATTCTTAGGCGTTTAATATGCGGTGTTGAGTCCATTTCGTTGAGCAAGGAGTAGCTCTTGTCTATTCCATATTTGGCTTAAGGAACTTTATCTGTGCTCATTTCAATCTCTGGTTTTATGCAGCACCCCAACTCACCTTTCCCCTTAAGCAAGCATAAGTTGGTTTTCTAAATTTGAGACCCTGTTCTGTTCTGTAATTCAGTTCCTGTGTAGCCAAGTTTACATTCCGTGTATTACTGATATCTTATGATGTTTCTTTTTCTGTGTGACTTATTTCAGTTACAATCATCATACCTGAATCCTCTCATTGTGCTGCTAAGGGCCTGATGACACAGATTTCATTGCTGAGTGATATTGCTTTGTAAGTAAATACCACAACTTCTTTATCCATTTTTCACTTTCTGCGATGTTGAACTTGTACTGTAAACGAGGTTCTTGTAAACAGAGCCGTTCAAAACTTTGGGGTGACTGTGTCTTTTTGATTTTAAATTCCCTAAGCTATAGGACCATAAGTGGAAGTGCCCTAGGCTCTGTTGCTTTGTTTTTTAGATGTTTCAGGAAACACCATACACTTCTCCTGAGTGGTTGTTCGCAATTTACATCCCGCCCTTCAGCATAACAAGGCTCCCAGTTCTCCATGGCCTGTCCTGCCTTTCTGGATTTTACACTTTTTTCAGATGGCCCTTTTGACCGGGGGGAAGTGAGACTTCATTGTAGTGCAGATTTCCTTTGCAAGCTTGCTTGGTTGGCCAAAAAGGGCGTATGCGTTTTTTCCTGAATATATTCAGGAAAAAACGCATACGCCCTTTTTGGCCAAGTGCATCATTGTGGACGTTCTGCCTCTTTTCCTATGCTTTCAATGCAATTCCAGTCTACCTCCTGAAATCGGTTTCCTGCAATTCTGCCCCGCTTTCAAGTCCTCTTGGCAGCCTTCCTTCAGTATATTTTTGGACGATAGCTGTCATTTATAACTCTGCAGGTTTGTGAATTACAGTGCTCCTGAGCTCCTTTCTTTAACTCGCTTTCTTGTGACCTGGCCGCAACACCGCAGGATGTCTTCAGGCCCTAATCTGGTTCTGGCACGGCACGCTGAGCCTTTGGTTAATTCCTCTTCCTGGTGGGAAATGAGAGTTAAATTTGCCCATCCAGACACCTCCAGCTAGTCTCTCTTTGGTTCTCGCTATTCCTGTTCATCTTCCACAGAAATTGCAAACTGGGCCAAACAGGAGGTTAAAGGGACTGACTCTCCAAGTGGGGAGAGTGTTAGTAAAGCGTCTGGAATGTTGCACCCGAGTACCAGGGTACGAAAACTGAGACATATTTGAACACGTCTCCCGATCACATGGTTGATCATACTCTAGGTTCCACATGCATGTTTTAGGTGAAGGAAGAATACCTAAAATCTGGGTAGTTGAAACCCGTGGAATGGGTACCATGCAATATGAATTCAAAGGGTCTTCATTTGCTCACTGAAAATCTCCAATCCTATCACTGCTGCGTTTATGCCCCTGTACACATGCTTGATTCTCTTTCAGAGACATAGCAATCCATAGGTTTTAAGATACTTACTAGTCAGGTACATTCTTAGGCGTTTAATATGCGGTGTTGAGTCCATTTCGTTGAGCAAGGAGTAGCTCTTGGCTATGCCATATTTGGCTTAAGGAACTTTATCTGTGCTCATTTCAATCTCTGGTTTTATGCAGCACCCCAACTCACCTTTCCCCTTAAGCAAGCATAAGTTGGTTTTCTAAATTTGAGACCCTGTTCTGTTCTGTAATTCAGTTCCTGTGTAGCCAAGTTTACATTCCGTTTATTACTGATATCTTATGATGTTTCTTTTTCTGTGTGACTTATTTCAGTTAGAATCATCATACCTGATTCCACTCATTGTGCTGCTAAGGGTCTGATGACACAGATTTCATTGCTGAGTGATATTGCTTTGTAAGTAAATACCACAACGTTTTTATCCATTTTTCACTTTCTGCGATGTTGAACTTGTACTGTAAACGAGGTTCTTGTAAACAGAGCCGTTCGAAACTTTGGGGTGGCTGTGTCTTTTTGATTTTAAATTCCCTATGCTATAGGACCATAAGTAGAAGTGCCCTAGGCTCTGTTGCTTTGTTTTTCAGATGTTTCTGGAAACACCATACACTTCTCCTGAGTGTTTGTTGGCGATTTACATCCCGCCCTTCAGCATAACAAGGCTCCCAGTTCTCCATGGCCTGTCCTGCCTTTCTGGATTTTACACTTTTTACAGATGGCCCTTTTGACCGGGGGGAAGTGAGACTTCATTGTAGTGCAGATTTCCTTTGCAAGCTTGCTTGGTTGGCCAAAAAGTACGTATGCGTTTTTTCCTGAATATATTCAGGAAAAGACGAATACGCCCTTTTTGGCCAAGTGCATCATTGTGGACGTTCTGCCTCTTTTCCTATGCTTTCAATGCAATTCCAGTCTACCTCCTGAAATCGGTTTCCTGCAATTCTGCCCCGCTTTCAAGTCCTCTTGGCAGCCTTACTTCAGTATATTTTTGGACGATAGCTGTCATTTATAACTCTGCAGGCTTGTGAATTACAGTGCCCCTGAGCTCTTTCTTCAACTCGCTTTCTTGTGACCTGCCCGCAACACTGCAGGATGTCTTCAGGCCCTAATCTGGTTCTGGCACGTCACGCTGAGCCTTTGGTTAATTCCTCTTCCTGGTGGGAAATGAGAGTTAAATTTGCCCATCCAGACACCTCCAGCTAGTCTCTCATTGGTTCTCGCTATTCCTGTTCATCTTCCACAGAAATTGCAAACTGGGCCAAACAGGAGGTTAAAGGGACTGACTCTCCAAGTGGGGAGAGTGTTAGTAAAGCGTCTGGAATGTTGCACCCGAGTACCAGGGTACGAAAACTGAGACATATTTGAACACATCTCCCGATCACATGGTTGATCATACTCTAGGTTCCACATGCATGTTTTAGCTGAAGGAAGAATACCTTAAACCTTGGTAGTAGAAACCCGTGGAATGTGTACCATGCAATATGACTTCAAAGGGTCTTCATTTGCTCACCGAACCTCTCCAATCCTATCACTGCTGCGTTTATGCCCCTGTACACATGCTTGATTCTCTTTCGGAGACATAGCAATCCATAGGTTTTAAGATACTTACAAGTCAGGTACATTCTTAGGCATTTAATATGCGGTGTTGAGTCCATTTCGTTGAGCAAGGAGTAGCTCTTGTCTATTCCATATTTGGCTTAAGGAACTTTATCTGTGCTCATTTCAATCTCTGGTTTTATGCAGCACCCCAACTCACCTTTCCCCTTAAGCAAGCATAAGTTGGTTTTCTAAATTTGAGATCCTGTTCTGTTCTGTAATTCAGTTCCTGTGTAGCCAAGTTTACATTCCGTGTATTAGTGATATCTTATGATGTTTCTTTTTCTGTGTGACTTATTTCAGTTAGAATCATCATACCTGAATCCACTCATTGTGCTGCTAAGGGCCTGATGACACAGATTTCATTGCTGAGTGATATTGCTTTGTAAGTAAATACCACAACTTCTTTATCCATTTTTCACTTTCTGCGATGTTGAACTTGTACTGTAAACGAGGTTCTTGTAAACAGAGCCGTTCCAAACTTTGGGGTGGCTGTGTCTTTTTGATTTTAATTTCCCTAAGCTATAGGACCATAAGTGGAAGTGCCCTAGGCTCTGTTGCTTTGTTTTTTAGATGTTTCAGGAAACACCATACACTTCTCCCGAGTGTCTGTTGGCAATTTACATCCCGCCCATCAGCATAACAAGGCTCCCAGTTCTCCATGGCCTGTCCTGCCTTTCTGGATTTTACACTTTTTTCAGATGGCCCTTTTGACCGGGGGGAAGTGAGACTTCATTGTAGTGCAGATTTCCTTTGCAAGCTTGCTTGGTTGGCCAAAAAGGGCGTATGCGTTTTTTCCTGAATATATTCAGGAAAAAACGCATACGCCCTTTTTGGCCAAGTGCATCATTGTGGACGTTCTGCCTCTTTTCCTATGCTTTCAATGCAATTCCAGTCTACCTCCTGAAATCGGTTTCCTGCAATTCTGCCCCGCTTTCAAGTCCTCTTGGCAGCCTTACTTCAGTCTATTTTTGGACGATAGCTGTCATTTATAACTCTGCAGGTTTGTGAATTACAGTGCCCCTGAGCTCCTTTCTTCAACTCGCTTTCTTTTGAGCTGGCCGCAACACCGCAGGATGGCTTCAGGCCCTAATCTGGTTCCGGTACGGCACGCTGAGCCTTTGGTTATTTTCTCTTCCTGGTGGGAAATGAGAGTTAAATTTGCCCGTCCAGAAACCTCCAGCTAGCCTCTCATTGGTTCTCGCTATTCCTGTTCATCTTCCGCAGAAATTGCAAACTGGGCCAAACAGGAGGTTAAAGGGACTGACTCTCCAAGTCGGGAGAGTGTTAGTAAAGCATCTGGAATGTTGCACCCGAGTACCAGGGGAGGAAAACTGAGATATATTTGAACACGTCTCCCGTTCACATGGTTGATCATACTCTGGGTTCCACATGCATGTTTTAGCTGAAGGAAGAATACCTTAAACCTGGAGAGTTGAGACCCATGTAATGGGTACCATGCAATATGATTTCAAAGGGTCTTCATTTGCTCACCGAACCTCTCCAATCCTATCACTGCTGCGTTTATGCCCCTGTACACACGCTTGATTCTCTTTTGGAGACATAGCAATCCATAGGTTTTAAGATACTTACTAGTCAGGTACATTCTTAGGCGTTTAATATGGGGTGTTGAGTCCATTTCGTTGAGCAAGGAGTAGCTCTTGTCTATTCCATATTTGGCTTAAGGAGCTTTATCTGTGCTCATTTCAATCTCTGGTTTTATGCAGCACCCCAACTCACCTTTCCCCTTAAGCAAGCATAAGTTGGTTTTCTAAATATGAGACCCTGTTCTGTTTTGGAATTCAGTTCCTGTGTAGCCAAGTTTACATTCCGTGTATTAGTGATATCTTATGATGTTTCTTTTTCTGTGTGACTTATTTCAGTTAGAATCATCGTACCTGAATCCACTAATGATGCTGCTACGGGCCTGATGATATAGATTTCATTGCTGAGTGATACTGCATTGTACGTAAGTACCACAAGTTCTTTATCCATTTTTCACTTTCTGTGATATTGAACTTGTACTGTAAACGAGGTTCTTGTAAACAGAGCCGATCCAAACTTTGGGGTGGCTGTGTCTTTTTTATTTTAATTTCCCTAAGCTATAGGACCATAAGTGGAAGTGCCCTAGGTTCTGTTGCTTTGTTTTTTAGATGTTTCAGGAAACACCATACAATTCTCCCAAGTGTCTGTTGGCAATTTACATCCCGCCCATCAGCATAACAAGGCTCCCAGTTCTCCATGGCCTGTCCTGCCTTTCTGGATTTTACACTTTTTTCAGATGGCCCTTTTGACCGGGGGGAAGTGAGACTTCATTGTAGTGCAGATTTCCTTTGCAAGCTTTCTTGGTTGGCCAAAAAGGGCGTATGCGTTTTTTCCTGAATATATTCAGGAAAAAACGCATACGCACTTTTTGGCCAAGTGCATCATTGTGGACGTTCTGCCTCTTTTCCTATGCTTTCAATGCAATTCCAGTCTACCTCCTGAAATCGGTTTCCTGAAATTCTGCCCCGCTTTCAAGTCCTCTTGGCAGCCTTACTTCAGTGTATTTTTGGACGATAGCTGTCATTTATAACTCTGCAGGTTTGTGAATTACAGTGCCCCTGAGCTCCTTTCTTCAACTCGCTTTCTTGTGAGCTGGCCGCAACACCGCAGGATGGCTTCAGGCCCTAATCTGGTTCCGGCCTGGCATGCTGAGCCTTTGGTTAATTCCTCTTCCTGGTGGGAAATGAGAGTTAAATTTGCCCGTCCAGACACCTCCAGCTAGCCTCTCATTGGTTCTCGCTATTCCTGTTCATCTTCCGCAGAAATTGCAAACTGGGCCAAACAGGAGGTTAAAGGGACTGACTCTCCAAGTGGGGAGAGTGTTAGTAAAGCGTCTGGAATGTTGCACCCGAGTACCAGGGGAGGAAAACTGAGACATATTTGAACACGTCTCCCGTTCACATGGTTGATCATACTCTGGGTTCCACATGCATGTTTTAGCTGAAGGAAGAATACCTTAAACCTGGAGAATTGAAACCCGTGGAATGGGTACCATGCAATATGACTTCAAAGGGTCTTCATTTGCTCACGAACCTCTCCAATCCTATCACTGCTGCGTTTATGCCCCTGTACACATGCTTGATTCTCTTTCGGAGACATAGCAAACCATAGGTTTTGAGATACGTACTAGTCAGGTGCATTCTTAGGCTTTTAATATGGGGTTTTGTGTCCATTTCGTTGAGCAAGGAGTAGCTCTTGTCTATTCCATATTTGGCTTAAGGAACGTTATCTGTGCTCATTTCAATCTCTGGTTTTATGCAGCACCCCAACTCACCTTTCCCCTTAAGCAAGCATAAGTTGGTTTTCTAAATTTGAGACCCTGTTCTGTTTTGGAATGCTGTTCCTGTGTAGCCAAGTTTACATTCCGTGTATTAGAGATATCTTATGATGTTTCTTTTTCTGTGTGACTTATTTCAGTTAGAATCATCGTACCTGAATCCACTCATGATGCTGCTACGGGCCTGATGACATAGATTTCATTGCTGAGTGATACTGCATTGTACGTAAGTACCACAAGTTCTTTATGCATTTTTCACTTTCTGTGATATTGAACTTGTACGGTAAACGAGGTTCTTGTAAACGGAGGCGTCCCAAACTTTGGGGTGGCTGTGTCTTTTTGATTTTAATTTCCCTAAGCTATAGGACCATAAGCGGAAAAGTCCTAGGCTCTGTTGCTTTGTTTTTAGATGTTTCAGGAAACACCATACACTTCTCCCAAGTGGTTGTTGGCAATTTACATCCCGCCCATCAGCATAACAAGGCTCCCAGTTCTCCATGGCCTGTCCTGCCTTTCTGGATTTTACACTTTTTTCAGATGGCCCTTTTGACCGGGGGGAAGTGAGACTTCATTGTAGTGCAGATTTCCTTTGCAAGCTTGCTTGGTTGGCCAAAAAGGGCATATGCGTTTTTTCCTGAATATATTCAGGAAAAAATGCATACGCCCTTTTTGGCCAAGTGCATCATTGTGGACGTTCTGCCTCTTTTCCTATGCTTTCAATGCAATTCCAGTCTACCTCCTGAAATCGGTTTCCTGCAATTCTGCCCCGCTTTCAAGTCCTCTTGGCACCCTTACTTCAGTCTATTTTTGGACGATAGCTGTCATTTATAACTCTGCAGGTTTGTGAATTACAGTGCCCCTGAGCTCCTTTCTTCAACTCGCTTTCTTTTGAGCTGGCCGCAACACCGCAGGATGGCTTCAGGCCCTAATCTGGTTCCGGTACGGCACGCTGAGCCTTTGGTTATTTCCTCTTCCTGGTGGGAAATGAGAGTTAAATTTGCCCGTCCAGACACCTCCAGCTAGCCTCTCATTGGTTCTCGCTATTCCTGTTCATCTTCCACAGAAATTGCAAACTGTGCCAAACAGGAGGTTAAAGGCGCTGACTCTCCAAGTGGGGAGAGTGTTAGTAAAGCGTCTGGAATGTTGCACCCGAGTACCAGGGTACGAAAACTGAGACATATTTGAACACGTCTCCCGATCACATGGTTGATCATACTCTGGGTTCCACATGCATGTTTTAGCTGAAGGAAGAATACCTTAAACCTGGAGAGTTAAGACCCGTGGAATGGGTACCATGCAATATGACTTCAAAGGGTCTTCATTTGCTCACCGAACCTCTCCAATCCTATCACTGCTGCGTTTATGCCCCTGTACACATGCTTGATTCTCTTTCGGAGACATAGCAATCCATAGATTTTAAGATACTTACTAGTCAGGTACATTCTTAGGCGTTTAATATGCGGTGTTGAGTCCATTTCGTTGAGCAAGGAGTAGCTCTTGTCTATTCCATATTTGGCTTAAGGAACCTTATCTGTGCTCATTTCAATCTCTGGTTTTATGCAGCACCCCAACTCACCTTTCCCCTTAAGCAAGCATAAGTTGGTTCTCTAAATTTGAGAACCTGTTCTGTTTTGTAATTCAGTTCCTGTGTAGCCAAGTTTACATTCCGTGTATTAGTGATATCTTATGATGTTTCTTTTTCTGTGTGACTTATTTCAGTTAGAATCATCATACCTGAATCCACTCATGATGCTGCTATGGGCCTGATGACACAGATTTCATTGCTGAGTGATACTGCATTGTACGTAAGTACCACAAGTTCTTTATCCATTTTTCACTTTCTGTGATATTGAACTTGTACTGTAAACGAGGTTCTTGTAAACAGAGGCGTCCCAAACTTTGGGGTGGCTGTGTCTTTTTGATTTTAATTTCCCTAAGCTATAGGACCATAAGTGGAAGTGCCCAAGGTTCTGTTGCTTTGTTTTTTAGATGTTTCAGGAAACACCATACACTTCTCCCGAGTGGTTGTTGGCAATTTACATCCCGCCCATCAGCATAACAAGGCTCCCAGTTCTCCATGGCCTGTCCTGCCTTTCTGGATTTTACACTTTTTTCAGATGGCCCTTTTGACCGGGGGGAAGTGAGACTTCATTGTAGTGCAGATTTCCTTTGCAAGCTTGCTTGGTTGGCCAAAAAGTGCGTATACGTTTTTTCCTGAATATATTCAGGAAAAATCGCATACGCCCTTTTTGGCCAAGTGCATCATTGTGGACGTTCTGCCTCTTTTCCTATGCTTTCAATGCAGTTCCAGTCTACCTCCTGAAATCGGTTTCCTGCAATTCTGCCCCGCTTTCAAGTCCTCTTGGCAGCCTTACTTCAGTCTATTTTTGGACGATAGCTGTCATTTATAACTCTGCAGGTTTGTGAATTACAGTGCCCCTGAGCTCCTTTCTTCAACTCGCTTTCTTGTGACCTGGCCGCAACACCGCAGGATGGCTTCAGGAACTAATCTAGTTCCGGTACGGCACGCTGAGCCTTTGGTTATTTCCTCTACCTGGTGGGAAATGAGAGTTAAATTTGCCCGTCCAGACACCTCCAGCTAGCCTCTCATTGGTTCTCGCTATTCCTGTTCATCTTCCGCAGAAATTGCAAACTGGGCCAAACAGGAGGTCAAAGGCGCTGACTCTCCAACTGGGGAGAGTGTCAGTAAAGCATCTGGAATGTTGCACCCGAGTACCAGGGGAGGAAAACTGAGACATATTTGAACACGTCTCCCGATCACATGGTTGATCATACTCTGGGTTCCACATGCATGTTTTAGCTGAAGGAAGAATACCTAAAACCTGGGTAGTTGAAACCCGTGGAATGGGTACCATGCAATATGACTTCAAAGGGTCTTCATTTGCTCACCGAACCTCTCCAATTCTATCACTGCTGCGTTTATGCCCCTGTACACATGCTTGATTCTCTTACGGAGATATAGCAATCTATAGGTTTTAAGATACTTATTAGTCAGGTACATTCTTAGGCGTTTAATATGCGGTGTTGAGTCCATTTCGTTGAGCAAGGAGTAGCTCTTGTCTATTCCATATTTGGCTTAAGGAACTTTATCTGTGCTCATTTCGATCTCTGGTTTTATGCAGCACCCCAACTCACCTTTCCCCTTAAGCAAGCATAAGTTGGTTTTCTAAATTTGAGACCCTGTTCTGTTCTGTAATTCAGTTCCTGTGTAGCCAAGTTTCCATTCCGTATATTAGTGATATCTTATGATGTTTCTTTTTCTGTGTGACTTATTTCAGTTAGAATCATCGTACCTGAATCCACTCATTATGCTGCTACGGGCCTGATGACATAGATTTCATTGCTGAGTGATACTGCATTGTACGTAAGTACCACAAGCTCTTTATCCATTTTTCACTTTCTGTGATATTGAAGTTGTACGGTAAACGAGGTTCTTGTAAACAGAGGCGTCCCAAACTTTGGGGTGGCTGTGTCTTTTTGATTTTAATTTCCCTAAGCTATAGGACCATAAGTGGAAGTGCCCTAGGCTCTGTTGCTTTGTTTTTTAGATGTTTCAGGAAACACCATACACTTCTCCCGAGTGTCTGTTGGCAGTTTACATCCCGCCCATCAGCATAACAAGGCTCCCAGTTCTCCATGGCCTGTCCTGCCTTTCTGGATTTTACACTTTTTTCAGATGGCCCTTTTGACCGGGGGGAAGTGAGACTTCATTGTAGTGCAGATTTCCTTTGCAAGTTTGCTTGGTTGGCCAAAAAGGGCGTATGCGTTTTTTCCTGAATATATTCAGGAAAAAACGCATACGCCCTTTTTGGCCAAGTGCATCATTGTGGACGTTCTGCCTCTTTTCCTATGCTTTCAATGCAATTCCAGTCTACCTCCTGAAATCGGTTTCCTGCAATTCTGCCCCGCTTTCAAGTCCTCTTGGCAGCCTTACTTCAGTCTATTTTTGGACGATAGCTGTCATTTATAACTCTGCAGGTTTGTGAATTACAGTGCCCCTGAGCTCCTTTCTTCAACTCGCTTTCTTTTGAGCTGGCCGCAACACCGCAGGATGGCTTCAGGACCTAATATGGTTCCGGCCCGGCATGCTGAGCCTTTGGTTAATTCCTCTTCCTGGTGGGAAATGAGAGTTAAATTTGCCCATCCAGACACCTCCAGCTAGCCTCTCATTGGTTCTCGCTATTCCTGTTCAACTTCCACAGAAATTGCAAACTGGGCCAAACAGGAGGTTAAAGGGACTGACTCTCCAAGTGGGGAGAGTGTTAGTAAAGCGTCTGGAATGTTGCACCCGAGTACCAGGGGAGGAAAACTGAGACATATTTGAACACGTCTCCCGTTCACATGGTTGATCATACTCTGGGTTCCACATGCATGTTTTAGCTGAAGGAAGAATACCTTAAACCTGGAGAGTTGAGACCCGTGGAATGGGTACCGTGCAATATGACTTCAAAGGGTCTTCATTTGCTCACCGAACCTCTCCAATCCTATCACTGCTGCGTTTATGCCCCTGTACACACGCTTGATTCTCTTTTGGAGACATAGCAATCCATAGGTTTTAAGATACTTACTAGTCAGGTACATTCTTAGGCGTTTAATATTGGGTTTTGAGTCCATTTCGTTGAGCAAGGAGTAGTTCTTGTCTATTCCATATTTGGCTTAAGGAACTTTATCTGTGCTCATTTCAATCTCTGGTTTTATGCAGCACCCCAACTCACCTTTCCCCTTAAGCAAGCATAAGTTGGTTTTCTAAATTTGAGACCCTGTTCTGTTTTGGAATGCAGTTCCTGTGTAGCCAAGTTTACATTCCGTGTATTAGTGATATCTTATGATGTTTCTTTTTCTGTGTGACTTATTTCAGTTAGAATCATCGTACCTGAATCCACTCATGATGCTGCTACGGGCCTGATGACATAGATTTCATTGCTGAGTGATACTGCATTGTATGTAAGTAACACAAGTTCTTTATCCATTTTTCACTTTCTGTCATATTGAACTTGTACGGTAAACGAGGTTCTTGTAAACAGAGCCGTTCCAAACTTTGGGGTGGCTGTGTCTTTTTGATTTTAATTTCCCTAAGCTATAGGACCATAAGTGGAAGTGCCCTAGGCTCTGTTGCTTTGTTTTTTAGATGTTTCACGAAACACCATACACTTCTCCCGAGTGTCTGTTGGCAGTTTACATCCCGCCCATCAGCATAACAAGGCTCCCAGTTCTCCATGGCCTGTCCTGCCTTTCTGGATTTTACACTTTTTTCAGATGGCCCTTTTGACCAGGGGGAAGTGAGACTTCATTGTAGTGCAGATTTCCTTTGCAAGCTTGCTTGGTTGGCCAAAAAGGGCGTATGCGTTTTTTCCTGAATATATTCAGGAAAAAACGCATACGCCCTTTTTGGCCAAGTGCATCATTGTGGACGTTCTGCCTCTTTTCCTATGCTTTCAATGCAATTCCAGTCTACCTCCTGAAATCGGTTTCCTGCAATTCTGCCCCGCTTTCAAGTCCTCTTGGCAGCCTTACTTCAGTCTATTTTTGGACGATAGCTGTCATTTATAACTCTGCAGGTTTGTGAATTACAGTGCCCCTGAGCTCCTTTCTTCAACTCGCTTTCTTTTCAGCTGGCCGCAACACCGCAGGATGGCTTCAGGCCCTAATCTGGTTCCGGCACGGCACACTGAGCCTTTGGTTAATTCCTCTTCCTGGTGGGAAATGAGAGTTAAATTTGCCCGTCCAGACACCTCCAGCTAGCCTCTCATTGGTTCTCGCTATTCCTGTTCATCTTCCGCAGAAATTGCAAACTGGGCCAAACAGGAGGTTAAAGGGACTGACTCTCCAAGTGGGGAGAGTGTTAGTAAAGCGTCTGGAATGTTGCACCCGAGTACCAGGGGAGGAAAACTGGGAAATATTTGAACACGTCTCCCGATCACATGGTTGATCATACTCTAGGTTCCACATGCATGTTTTAGCTGAAGGAAGAATACCTTAAACCTGGGTAGTTGAAACCCGTGGAATGGGTACCATGCAATATGACTTCAAAGGGTCTTCATTTGCTCACGAACCTCTCCAATCCTATCACTGCTGCGTTTATGCCCCTGTACACATGCTTGATTCTCTTTCGGAGACATAGCAATCCATAGGTTTTAAGATACTTACTAGTCAGGTACATTCTTAGGCGTTTAATATGCGGTGTTGAGTCCATTTCGTTGAGCAAGGAGTAGCTCTTGTCTATTCCATATTTGGCTTAAGGAACTTTATCTGTGCTCATTTCAATCTCTGGTTTTATGCAGCACCCCAACTCACCTTTACCCTTAAGCAAGCATAAGTTGGTTTTCTAAATTTGAGACCCTGTTCTGTTCTGTAATTCAGTTCCTGTGTAGCCAAGTTTACATTCCGTGTATTAGTGATATCTTATGATGTTTCTTTTTCTGTGTGACTTATTTCAGTTAGAATCATCATACCTGAATCCACTCATTGTGCTGCTAAGGGCCTGATGACACAGATTTCATTGCTGAGTGATATTGCTTTGTAAGTAAATACCACAACTTCTTTATCCATTTTTCACTTTCTGCGATGTTGAACTTGTACTGTAAACGAGGTTCTTGTAAACAGAGGCGTCCCAAACTTTGGGGTGGCTGTGTCTTTTTGATTTTAATTTCCCTAAGCTATAGGACCATAAGTGGAAGTGCCCTAGGTTCTGTTGCTTGGTTTTTTAGATGTTTCAGGAAACACCATACACTTCTCCCGAGTGTCTGTTGGCAATTTACATCCCGCCCATCAGCATAACAAGGCTCCCAGTTCTCCATGGCCTGTCCTGCCTTTCTGGATTTTACCCTTTTTTCAGATGACCCTTTTGACCGGGGGGAAGTGAGACTTCATTGTAGTGCAGATTTCCTTTGCAAGCTTGCTTGGTTGGCCAAAAAGGGCGTATGCGTTTTTTCCTGAATATATTCAGGAAAAAACGCATACGCCCTTTTTGGCCAAGTGCATCATTGTGGACGTTCTGCCTCTTTTCCTATGCTTTCAATGCAATTCCAGTCTACCTCCTGAAATCGGTTTCCTGCAATTCTGCCTCACTTTCAAGTCCTCTTGGCAGCCTTACTTCAGTCTATTTTTGGACGATAGCTGTCATTTATAACTCTGCAGGTTTGTGAATTACAGTGCCCCTGAGCTCCTTTCTTCAACTCGGTTTCTTTTGAGCTGGCCGCAACACCGCAGGATGGCTTCAGGCCCTAATCTGGTTCTGGCACGGCACGCTGAGCCTCTGGTTATTTCCTCTTCCTGGTGGGAAATGAGAGTTAAATTTGCCCGTCCAGACACCTCCAGCTAGTCTCTCATTGGTTCTCGCTATTCCTGTGCATCTTCCGCAGAAATTGCAAACTGGGCCAAACAGGAGGTTAAAGACGCTGACTCTCCAAGTGGGGAGAGTGTTAGTAAAGCGTCTGGAATGTTGCACCCGAGTACCAGGGGAGGAAAACTGAGACATATTTGAACACGTCTCCCGATCACATGGTTGATCATACTCTGGGTTCCACATGCATGTTTTAGCTGAAGGAAGAATACCTAAAACCTGGGTAGTTGAAACCCGTGGAATGGGTACCATGCAATATGACTTCAAAGGGTCTTCATTTGCTCACCGAACCTCTCCAATCCTATCACTGCTGCGTTTATGCCCTGTACACATGCTTGATTCTCTTTCGGAGACATAGCAATCCCTAGGTTTTAAGATACTTACTAGTCAGGTACATTCTTAGGCGTTTAATATGCGGTGTTGAGTCCATTTCGTTGAGCAAGGAGTAGCTCTTGTCTATTCCATATTTGGCTTAAGGAACTTTATCTGTGCTCATTTCAATCTCTGGTTTTATGCAGCACCCCAACACACCTTTAACCTTAAGCAAGCATAAGTTGGTTTTCTAAATTTGAGACACTGTTCTGTTCTGTAATTCAGTTCCTGTGTAGCCAAGTTTACATTCCGTGTATTACTGATATCTTATGATGTTTCATTTTCTGTGTGACTTATTTCAGTTAGAATCATCATACCTGAATCCACTCATTGTGCTGCTAAGGGCCTGATGACACAGATTTCATTGCTTTGTGATATTGCTTTGTAAGTAAATACCACAACTTCTTTATCCATTTTTCACTTTCTGCGATGTTGAACTTGTACTGTAAACGAGGTTCTTGTAAACAGAGGTGTCCCAAACTTTGGTGTGGCTGTGTCTTTTTGATTTTAATTTCCCTAAGCTATAGGACCATAAGTGGAAGTGCCCTAGGTTCTGTTGCTTTGTTTTTTAGATGTTTCAGGAAACACCATACACTTCTCCCGAGTGGGTGTTGGCAATTTACATCCCGCCCATCAGCATAACAAGGCTCCCAGTTCTCCATGGCCTGTCCTGCCTTTCTGGATTTTACCCTTTTTTCAGATGGCCCTTTTGACCGGGGGGAAGTGAGACTTCATTGTAGTGCAGATTTCCTTTGCAAGCTTGCTTGGTTGGCCAAAAAGGGCGTATGCGTTTTTTCCTGAATATATTCAGGAAAAAACGCATACGCCCTTTTTGGCCAAGTGCATCATTGTGGACGTTCTGCCTCTTTTCCTATGCTTTCAATGCAATTCCAGTCTACCTCCTGAAATCGGTTTCCTGCAATTCTGCCCCGCTTTCAAGTCCTCTTGGCAGCCTTACTTCAGTCTATTTTTGGACGATAGCTGTCATTTATAACTCTGCAGGTTTGTGAATTACAGTGCCCCTGAGCTCCTTTCTTCAACTCGCTTTCTTTTGAGCTGGCCGCAACACCGCAGGATGGCTTCAGGCCCTAATCTGGTTCCGGTACGGCACGCTGAGCCTTGGTTATTTCCTCTTCCTGGTGGGAAATGAGAGTTAAATTTGCCCGTCCAGACACCTCCAGCTAGCCTCTCATTGGTTCTCGCTATTCCTGTTCATCTTCCGCAGAAATTGCAAACTGGGCCAAACAGGAGGTTAAAGGCGCTGACTCTCCAAGTGGGGAGAGTGTTAGTAAAGCGTCTGGAATGTTGCACCGGAGTACCAGGGTACGAAAACTGAGAAATATTTGAACACGTCTCCCGATCACATGGTTGATCATACTCTAGGTTCCACATGCATGTTTTAGCTGAAGGAAGAATAACAAACCTGAGTAGGTGAAACCCGTGGAATGGGTACCATGCAATATGACTTCAAAGGGTCTTCATTTGCTCACCGAACCTCTCCAATCCTATCACTGCTGCGTTTATGCCCCTGTACACATGCTTGATTCTCTTTCGGAGACATAGCAATCCATAGGTTTTAAGATACTTACTAGTCAGGTACATTCTTAGGCGTTTAATATGCGGTGTTGAGTCCATTTCGTTGAGCAAGGAGTAGCTCTTGTCTATTCCATATTTGGCTTAAGGAACTTTATCTGTGCTCATTTCAATCTCTGGTTTTATGCAGCACCCCAACTCACCTTTCCCCTTAAGCAAGCATAAGTTGGTTTTCTAAATTTGAGACCCTGTTCTGTTCTGTAATTCAGTTCCTGTGTAGCCAAGTTTCCATTCCGTGTATTACTGATATCTTATGATGTTTCTTTTTCTGTGTGACTTATTTCAGTTAGAATCATCATACCTGAATCCACTCATTGTGCTGCTAAGGGCCTGATGACATAGATTTCATTGCTGAGTGATATTGCTTTGTAAGTGATTACCACAACTTCTTTATCCATTTTTCACTTTCTGCGATGTTGAACTTGTACTGTAAATGAGGTTCTTGTAAACAGAACCGTTCCAAACTTTGGGGTGGCTGTGTCTTTTTGATTTTAATTTCCCTAAGCTATAGGACCATAAGTGGAAATGCCCTAGGCTCTGTTGCTTTGTTTTTTAGATGTTTCAGGAAACACCATACACTTCTCCCGAGTGTCTGTTGGCAATTTACATCCCGCCCATCAGCATAACAAGGCTCCCAGTTCTCCATGGCCTGTCCTGCCTTTCTGGATTTTACACTTTTTTCAGATGGCCCTTTTGACCGGGGGGAAGTGAGACTTCATTGTAGTGCAGATTTCCTTTGCAAGTTTGCTTGGTTGGCCAAAAAGGGCGTATGCGTTTTTTCCTGAATATATTCAGGAAAAAACGCATACGCCCTTTTTGGCCAAGTGCATCATTGTGGACGTTCTGCCTCTTTTCCTATGCTTTCAATGCAATTCCAGTCTACCTCCTGAAATCGGTTTCCTGAAATTCTGCCCCGCTTTCAAGTCCTCTTGGCAGCCTTACTTCAGTATATTTTTGGACGATAGCTGTCATTTATAACTCTGCAGGTTTGTGAATTACAGTGCCCCTGAGCTCCTTTCTTCAACTCGCTTTCTTGTGAGCTGGCCGCAACACCGCAGGATGTCTTCAGGCCCTAATCTGGTTCTGGCATGGCACGCTGAGCCTTTGGTTAATTCCTCTTCCTGGTGGGAAATGAGAGTTAAATTTGCCCATCCAGACACCTCCAGCTAGTCTCTCATTGGTTCTCGCTATTCCTGTTCATCTTCCACAGAAATTGCAAACTGGGCCAAACAGGAGGTTAAAGGGACTGACTCTCCAAGTCGGGAGAGTGTTAGTAAAGCATCTGGAATGTTGCACCCAAGTACCAGGGTACGAAAACTGAGACATATTTGAACACGTCTCCCGATCACATGGTTGATCATACTCTGGGTTCCACATGCATGTTTTAGCTGAAGGAAGAATACCTAAAACCTGGGTAGTTGAAACCCGTGGAATGGGTACCATGCAATATGACTTTAAAGGGTCTTCATTTGCTCACCGAACATCTCCAATCCTATCACTGCTGCGTTTATGCCCCTGTACACATGCTTGATTCTCTTTCGGAGACATAGCAATCCATAGGTTTTAAGATACTTACTAGTCAGGTACATTCTTAGGCGTTTAATATGCGGTGTTGAGTCCATTCCGTTGAGCAAGGAGTAGCTCTTGTCTATTCCATATTTGGCTTAAGGAACTTTATCTGTGCTCATTTCAATCTCTGGTTTTATGCAGCACCCCAACTCACCTTTCCCCTTAAGCAAGCATAAGTTGGTTTTCTAAATTTGAGAACCTGTTCTGTTCTGTAATGCAGTTCCTGTGTAGCCAAGTTTACATTCCGTGTATTAGTGATATCTTATGATGTTTCTTTTTCTGTGTGACTTATTTCAGTTAGAATCATCGTACCTGAATCCACTCATGATGCTGCTACGGGCCTGATGACATAGATTTCATTGCTGAGTGATACTGCATTGTACGTAAGTACCACAAGTTCTTTATCCATTTTTCACTTTCTGTGATATTGAACTTGTACTGTAAACGAGGTTCTTGTAAACAGAGGCGTCCCAAACTTTGGGGTGGCTGTGTCTTTTTGATTTTAATTTCCCTAAGCTATAGGACCATAAGTGGAAGTGCCCTAGGCTCTGTTGCTTTGTTTTTTAGATGTTTCAGGAAACAGCATACACTTCTCCGGAGTGTCTGTTGGCAATTTACATCCCGCCCATCAGCATAACAAGGCTCCCAGTTCTCCATGGCCTGTCCTGCCTTTCTGGATTTTACACTTTTTTCAGATGGCCCTTTTGACCGGGGGGAAGTGAGACTTCATTGTAGTGCAGATTTCCTTTGCAAGTTTGCTTGGTTGGCCAAAAAGAGCGTATGCGTTTTTTCCTGAATATATTCAGGAGAAAACGCATATGCCCTTTTTGGCCAAGTGCATCATTGTGGACGTTCTGCCTCTTTTCCTATGCTTTCAATGCAATTCCAGTCTACCTCCTGAAATCGGTTTCCTGCAATTCTGCCCCGCTTTCAAGTCCTCTTGGCAGCCTTACTTCAGTCTATTTTTGGACGATAGCTGTCATTTATAACTCTGCAGGTTTGTGAATTACAGTGCCCCTGAGCTCCTTTCTTCAACTCGCTTTCTTTTGAGCTGGCCGCAACACCGCAGGATGTCTTCAGGCCCTAATCTGGTTCTGGCATGGCACGCTGAGCCTTTGGTTAATTCCTCTTCCTGGTGGGAAATGAGAGTTAAATTTGCCCATCCAGACACCTCCAGCTAGTCTCTCATTGGTTCTCGCTATTCCTGTTCATCTTCCACAGAAATTGCAAACTGGGCCAAACAGGAGGTTAAAGGGACTGACTCTCCAAGTCGGGAGAGTGTTAGTAAAGCATCTGGAATGTTGCACCCGAGTACCAGGGTACGAACACTGAGACATATTTGAACACGTCTCCCGATCACATGGTTGATCATACTCTGGGTTCCACATGCATGTTTTAGCTGAAGGAAGAATACCTTAAACCTGGAGAGTTAAGACCCGTGTAATGGGTACCATGCAGTATGACTTCAAAGGGTCTTAATTTGCTCACCGAACCTCTCCAATCCTATCACTGCTGCGTTTATGCCCCTGTACACATGCTTGATTCTCTTTCGGAGACATAGCAATCCATAGGTTTTAAGATACTTACTAGTCAGGTACATTCTTAGGCGTTTAATATGGGGTGTTGAGTCCATTTCGTTGAGCAAGGAGTAGCTCTTGTCTATTCCATATTTGGCTTAAGGAACTTTATCTGTGCTCATTTCAATCTCTGGTTTTATGCAGCACCCCAACTCACCTTTACCCTTAAGCAAGCATAAGTTGGTTTTCTAAATTTGAGACCCTGTTCTGTTCTGTAATTCAGTTCCTGTGTAGCCAAGTTTACATTCCGTGTATTACTGATATCTTATGATGTTTCTTTTTCTGTGTGACTTATTTCAGTTAGAATCATCATACCTGAATCCACTCATTGTGCTGCTAAGGGCCTGATGACACAGATTTCATTGCTGAGTGATATTGCTTTGTAAGTGAATACCACAACTTCTTTATCCATTTTTCACTTTCTGCGATGTTGAACTTGTACTGTAAACGAGGTTCTTGTAAACAGAGCCGTTCCAAACTTTGGGGTGGCTGTGTCTTTTTGATTTTCATTTCCCTAAGCTATAAGACCATAAGTGGAAGTGCCCTAGTCTCTGTTGCTTTGTTTTTTAGATGTTTCAGGAAACACCATACACTTCTCCCAAGTGTCTGTTGGCAATTTACATCCCGCCCATCAGCATAACAAGGCTCCCAGTTCTCCATGGCCTGTCCTGCCTTCCTGGATTTTACACTTTTTTCAGATGGCCCTTTTGACCGGGGGGAAGTGAGACTTCATTGTAGTGCTGATTTCCTTTGCAAGCTTGCTTGGTTGGCCAAAAAGGGCGTATGCGTTTTTTCCTGAATATATTCAGGAAAAAACACATACGCCCTTTTTGGCCAAGTGCATCATTGTGGACGTTCTGCCTCTTTTCCTATGCTTTCAATGGAATTCCAGTCTACCTCTTGAAATCGGTTTCCTGCAATTCTGCCCCGCTTTCAAGTCCTCTTGGCAGCCTTACTTCAGTCTATTTTTGGACGATAGCTGTCATTTATAACTCTGCAGGTTTGTGAATTACAGTGCCCCTGAGCTCCTTTCTTCAACTCGCTTTCTTGTGACCTGGCCGCAACACCGCAGGATGGCTTCAGGCCCTAATCTGGTTCCGGCCCGGCATGCTGAGCCTTTGGTTAATTCCTCTTCCTGGTGGGAAATGAGAGTTAAATTTGCCCGTTCAGACACCTCCAGCTAGCCTCTCATTGGTTCTCGCTATTCGTGTTCATCTTCCGCAGAAATTGCAAACTGGGCCAAACAGGAGGTTAAAGGCACTGACTCTCCAAGTCGGGAGAGTGTTAGTAAAGCGTCTGGAATGTTGCACCCGAGTACCAGGGGAGGAAAACTGAGACATATTTGAACACGTCTCCCGTTCACATGGTTGATCATACTCTGGGTTCCACATGCATGTTTTAGCTGAAGGAAGAATACCTTAAACCTGGAGAGTTGAGACCCGTGTAATGGGTACCATGCAATATGACTTCAAAGGGTCTTCATTTGCTCACCGAACCTCTCCAATCCTATCACTGCTGCGTTTATGCCCCTGTACACACGCTTGATTCTCTTTTGGAGACATAGCAATCCATAGGTTTTAAGATACTTACTAGTCAGGTACATTCTTAGGCATTTAATATGGGGTGTTGAGTCCATTTCGTTGAGCAAGGAGTAGCTCTTGTCTATTCCATATTTGGCTTAAGGAAATTTATCTGTGCTCATTTCAATCTCTGGTTTTATGCAGCACCCCAACTCACCTTTCCCCTTAAGCAAGCATAAGTTGGTTTTCTAAATTTGAGACCCTGTTCTGTTTTGGAATGCAGTTCCTGTGTAGCCAAGTTTACATTCCGTGTATTAGTGATATCTTATGATGTTTCTTTTTCTGTGTGACTTATTTCAGTTAGAATCATCGTACCTGAATCCACTCATTATGCTGCTACGGGCCTGATGACATAGATTTTATTGCTGAGTGATACTGCATTGTACGTAAGTACCACAAGTTCTTTATCCATTTTTCACTTTCTGTGATATTGCACTTGTACGGTAAACGAGGTTCTTGTAAACGGAGGCATCCCAAATTTTGGGGTGGCTGTGTCTTTTTGATTTTAATTTCCCTAAGCTCTAGGACCATAAGTGGAAGTGCCCTAGGTTCTGTTGCTTTGTTTTTTAGATGTTTCAGGAAACACCATACACTTCTCCCGAGTGGTTGTTGGCAATTTACATCCCGCCCATCAGCATAACAAGGATCCCAGTTCTCCATGGCCTGTCCTGCCTTTCTGGATTTTACACTTTTTTCAGATGACCCTTTTGACCGGGGGGAAGTGAGACTTCATTGTAGTGCAGATTTCCTTTGCAAGCTTGCTTGGTTGGCCAAAAAGGGCGTATGCGTTTTTTCCTGAATATATTCAGGAAAAAACGCATACGCCCTTTTTGGCCAAGTGCATCATTGTGGACGTTCTGCCTCTTTTCCTATGCTTTCAATGCAATTCCAGTCTACCTCCTGAAATCGGTTTCCTGCAATTCGGCCCCGCTTTCAAGTCCTCTTGGCAGCCTTACTTCAGTATATTTTTGGACGATAGCTGTCATTTATAACTCTGCAGGTTTGTGAATTACAGTGCCCCTGAGCTCCTTTCTTCAACTCGCTTTCTTGTGACCTGGCCGCAACACCGCAGGATGTCTTCAGGCCCTAATCTGGTTCCGGCACGGCACGCTGAGCCTTTGGTTAATTCCTCTTCCTGGTGGAAATGAGAGTTAAATTTGCCCGTTCAGACACCTCCAGCTAGCCACTCATTGGTTCTCGCTATTCCTGTTCATCTTCCGCAGAAATTGCAAACTGGGCCAAACAGGAGGTTAAAGGCACTGACTCTCCAAGTCGGGAGAGTGTTAGTAAAGCATCTGGAATGTCGCACCCGAGTACCAGGGTACGAAAACTGAGACATATTTGAACACGTCTCCCGTTCACATGGTTGATCATACTCTGGGTTCCACATGCATGTTTTAGCTGAAGGAAGAATACCTTAAACCTGGAGAGTTGAGACCCGTGTAATGGGTACCATGCAATATGACTTCAAAGGGTCTTCATTTGCTCACCGAACCTCTCCAATCCTATCACTGCTGCGTTTATGCCCCTGTACACACGCTTGATTCTCTTTCGGAGACATAGCAATCCATAGGTTTTAAGATACTTACTAGTCAGGTACATTCTTAGGCGTTTAATATGGGGTGTTGAGTCCATTTCGTTGAGCAAGGAGTAGCTCTTGTCTATTCCATATTTGACTTAAGGAACTTTATCTGTGCTCATTTCAATCTCTGGTTTTATGCAGCACCCCAACTCACCTTTCCCCTTAAGCAAGCATAAGTTGGTTTTCTAAATTTGATACCCTGTTCTGTTCTGTAATTCAGTTCCTGTGTAGCCAAGTTTATATTCCGTGTATTACTGATATGTTATGATGTTTCTTTTTCTGTGTGACTTATTTCAGTTAGAATCATCATACCTGAATCCACTCATTGTGCTGCTAAGGGCCTGATGACACAGATTTCATTGCTGAGTGATATTGCTTTGTAAGTAAATACCACAACTTCTTTATCCATTTTTCACTTTCTGCGATGTTGAACTTGTACTGTAAACGAGCTTCTTGTAAACAGAGCCAATCCAAACTTTGGGGTGGCTGTGTCTTTTTGATTTTAATTTCCCTAAGCTATGGGACCATAAGTGGAAGTGCCCTAGGTTCTGTTGCTTTGTTTTTTAGATGTTTCAGGAAACACCATACACTTCTCCCGAGTGGTTGTTGGCAATTTACATCTCGCCCATCAGCATAACAAGGCTCCCAGTTCTCCATGGCCTGTCCTGCCTTTCTGGATTTTACACTTTTTTCAGATGGCCCTTTTGACCGGGGGGAAGTGAGACTTCATTGTAGTGCAGATTTCCTTTGCAAGCTTGCTTGGTTGGCCAAAAAGGGCGTATGCGTTTTTTCCTGAATATATTCAGGAAAAAACGCATACGCCCTTTTTGGCCAAGTGCATCATTGTGGACGTTCTGCCTCTTTTCCTATGCTTTCAATGCAATTCCAGTCTACCTCCTGAAATCGGTTTCCTGCAATTCTGCCCCGCTTTCAAGTCCTCTTGGCAGCCTTACTTCAGTCTATTTTTGGACGATAGCTGTCATTTATAACTCTGCAGGTTTGTGAATTACAGTGCCCCTGAGCTCCTTTCTTCAACTCGCTTTCTTGTGACCTGGCCGCAACACCGCAGGATGTCTTCAGGCCCTAATCTGGTTCCGGCACGGCACGCTGAGCCTTTGGTTAATTCCTCTTCCTGGTGGAAATGAGAGTTAAATTTGCCCGTTCAGACACCTCCAGCTAGCCTCTCATTGGTTCTCGCTATTCCTGTTCATCTTCCGCAGAAATTGCAAACTGGGCCAAACAGGAGGTTAAAGGCACTGACTCTCCAAGTCAGGAGAGTGTTAGTAAAGCGTCTGGAATGTCGCACCCGAGTACCAGGGTACGAAAACTGAGACATATTTGAACACGTCTCCCGTTCACATGGTTGATCATACTCTGGGTTCCACATGCATGTTTTAGCTGAAGGAAGAATACCTTAAACCTGGAGAGTTGAGACCCGTGTAATGGGTACCATGCAATATGACTTCAAAGGGTCTTCATTTGCTCACCGAACCTCTCCAATCCTATCACTGCTGCGTTTATGCCCCTGTACACATGCTTGATTCTCTTTCGGAGACATAGCAATCCATAGGTTTTAAGATACTTACTAGTCAGGTACATTCTTAGGCGTTTAATATGCGGTGTTGAGTCCGTTTCGTTGAGCAAGGAGTAGCTCTTCTCTATTCCATATTTGGCTTAAGGAACTTTATCTGTGCTCATTTCAATCTCTGGTTTTATGCAGCACCCCAACTCACCTTTCCCCTTAAGCAAGCATAAGTTGGTTTTCTAAATTTGAGACCCTGTTCTGTTTTGGAATGCAGTTCCTGTGTAGCCAAGTTTACATTCCGTGTATTAGTGATATCTTATGATGTTTCTTTTTCTGTGTGACTTATTTCAGTTAGAATCATCATACCTGAATCCACTCATTGTGCTGCTAAGGGCCTGATGACACAGATTTCATTGCTGAGTGATATTGCTTTGTAAGTAAATACCACAACTTCTTTATCCATTTTTCACTTTCTGCGATGTTGAACTTGTACTGTAAACGAGGTTCTTGTAAACAGAGCCGTTCCAAACTTTGGGGTGGCTGTGTCTTTTTCATTTTAATTTCCCTAAGCTATAGGACCATAAGTGGAAGTGCCCTAGGTTCTGTTGCTTTGTTTGTTAGTTGTTTCAGGAAACACCATACACTTCTCCCAAGTGGTTCTTGGCAATTTACATCCCGCCCATCAGCATAACAAGGCTCCCAGTTCTCCATGGCCTGTCCTGCCTTTCTGGATTTTACACTTTTTTCAGATGGCCCTTTTGACCGGGGGGAAGTGAGACTTCATTGTAGTGCAGATTTCCTTTGCAAGCTTGCTTGGTTGGCCAAAAAGGGCGTATGCGTTTTTTCCTGAATATATTCAGGAAAAAACGCATATGCCCTTTTTGGCCAAGTGCATCATTGTGGACGTTCTGCCTCTTTTCCTATGCTTTCAATGCAATTCCAGTCTACCTCCTGAAATCGGTTTCCTGCAATTCTGCCCCGCTTTCAAGTCCTCTTGGCAGCCTTACTTCAGTCTATTTTTGGACGATAGTTGTCATTTATAACTCTGCAGGTTTGTGAATTACAGTGCCCCTGAGCTCCTTTCTTCAACTCGCTTTCTTTTGAGCTGGCCGCAACACCGCAGGATGGCTTCAGGCCCTAATCTGGTTCCGGCACGGCACGCTGAGCCTTTGGTTATTTCCTCTTCCTGGTGGGAAATGAGAGTTAAATTTGCCCGTCCAGACACCTCCAGCTAGCCTCTCATTGGTTCTCGCTATTCCTGTTCATCTTCCGCAGAAATTGCAAACTGGGCCAAACAGGAGGTTAAAGGCACTGACTCTCCAAGTCGGGAGAGTGTTAGTAAAGCGTCTGGAATGTTGCACCCGATTACCAGGGGAGGAAAACTGAGACATATTTGAATACGTCTCCCGTTCACATGGTTGATCATACTCTGGGTTCCACATGCATGTTTTAGCTGAAGGAAGAATACCTTAAACCTGGAGAGTTGAGACCCGTGTAATGGGTACCATGCAATATGACTTCAAAGGGTTTTCATATGCTCACCGAACCTCTCCAATCCTATCACTGCTGCGTTTATGCCCCTGTACACATGCTTGATTCTCTTTCGGAGACATAGCAATCCATAGATTTTAAGATACTTACTAGTCAGGTACATTCTTAGGCGTTTAATATGGGGTGTTGAGTCCATTTCGTTGAGCAAGGAGTAGCTCTTGTCTATTCCATATTTGGCTTAAGGAACTTTATCTGTGCTCATTTCAATCTCTGGTTTTATGCAGCACCCCAACTCACCTTTCCCCTTAAGCAAGCATAAGTTGGTTTTCTAAATTTGAGACCCTGTTCTGTTCTGTAATTCAGTTCCTGTGTAGCCAAGTTTATATTCCGTGTATTACTGATATGTTATGATGTTTCTTTTTCTGTGTGACTTATTTCAGTTAGAATCATCATACCTGAATCCACTCATTGTGCTGCTAAGGGCCTGATGACACAGATTTCATTGCTGAGTGATATTGCTTTGTAAGTAAATACCACAACTTCTTTATCCATTTTTCACTTTCTGCGATGTTGAACTTGTACTGTAAACGAGGTTCTTGTAAACAGAGCCGTTCCAAACTTTGGGGTGGCTGTGTCTTTTTCATTTTAATTTCCCTAAGCTATAGGACCATAAGTGGAAGTGCCCTAGGTTCTGTTGCTTTGTTTTTTAGTTGTTTCAGGAAACACCATACACTTCTCCCAAGTGGTTCTTGGCAATTTACATCCCGCCCATCAGCATAACAAGGCTCCCAGTTCTCCATGGCCTGTCCTGCCTTTCTGGATTTTACACTTTTTTCAGATGGCCCTTTTGACCGGAGGGAAGTGAGACTTCATTGTAGTGCAGATTTCCTTTGCAAGCTTGCTTGGTTGGCCAAAAAGGGCGTATACGTTTTTTCCTGAATATATTCAGGAAAAAACGCATACGCCCTTTTTGGCCAAGTGCATCATTGTGGACGTTCTGCCTCTTCCTATGCTTTCAATGCAATTCCAGTCTACCTCCTGAAATCGGTTTCCTGCAATTCTGCCCCGCTTTCAAGTCCTCTTGGCAGCCTTACTTCAGTCTATTTTTGGACGATAGCTGTCATTTATAAGTCTGCAGGTTTGTGAATTACAGTGCCCCTGAGCTCCTTTCTTCAACTCGCTTTCTTGTGACCTGGCCGCAACACTGCAGGATGGCTTCAGGCCCTAATCTGCTTCCGGCCCGGCACGCTGAGCCTTTGGTTAATTCCTCTTCCTGGTGGGAAATGAGAGTTAAATTTGCCCGTCCAGACACCTCCAGCTAGCCTCTCATTGGTTCTCGCTATTCCTGTTCATCTTCCGCAGAAATTGCAAACTGGGCCAAACAGGAGGTTAAAGGGACTGACTCTCCAAGTCGGGAGAGTGTTAGTAAAGCGTCTGGAATGTTGCACCCGAGTACCAGGGTACGAAAACTGAGACATGTTTGAACATGTCTCCCGATCACATGGTTGATCATACTCTGGGTTCCACATGCATGTTTTAGCTGAAGGAAGAATACCTTAAACCTGGAGAGTTGAGACCCGTGGAATGGGTACCATGCAATATGACTTCAAAGGGTCTTCATTTGCTCACCGAACCTCTCCAATCCTATCACTGCTGCGTTTATGTCCCTGTACACACGCTTGATTCTCTTTTGGAGACATAGCAATCCATAGGTTTTAAGATACTTACTAGTCAGGTACATTCTTAGGCGTTTAATATGGGGTTTTGAGTCCATTTCGTTGAGCAAGGAGTAGCTCTTGTCTATTCCATATTTGGCTTAAGGAACTTTATCTGTGCTCATTTCAATCTCTGGTTTTATGCAGCACCCCAACTCACCTTTACCCTTAAGCAAGCATAAGTTGGTTTTCTAAATTTGAGACCCTGTTCTGTTTTGGAATGCAGTTCTTGTGTAGCCAAGTTTACATTCCGTGTATTAGTGATATCTTATGATGTTTCTTTTTCTGTGTGACTTATTTCAGTTAGAATCATCGTACCTTAATCCACTCATTATGCTGCTACGGGCCTGATGACACAGATTTCATTGCTGAGTGATACTGCATTGTACGTAAGTACCACAAGTTCTTTATCCATTTTTCACTTTCTGCAATGTTGAACTTGTACTGTAAACGAGGTTCTTGTAAACAGAGCCGTTCCAAACTTTGGGGTGGCTGTGTCTTTTTGATTTTAATTTCCCTAAGCTATAGGACCATAAGTGGAAGTGCCCTAGGCTCTGTTGCTTTGTTTTTTAGATGTTTCAGGAAACACCATACACTTCTCCCGAGTGGTTGTTGGCAATTTACATCCCGCCCATCAGCATAACAAGGCTCCCAGTTCTCCATGGCCTGTCCTGCCTTTCTGGATTTTACACTTTTTTCAGATGGCCCTTTTGACCGGGGGGAAGTGAGACTTCATTGTAGTGCAGATTTCCTTTGCAAGCTTGCTTGGTTGGCCGAACAGGGCGTATGCGTTTTTTCCTGAATATATTCAGGAAAAAACGCATACGCCCTTTTTGGCCAAGTGCATCATTGTGGACGTTCTGCCTCCTTTCCTATGCTTTCAATGCAATTCCAGTCTACCTCCTGAAATTGGTTTCCTGCAATTCTGCCCCGCTTTCAAGTCCTCTTGGCAGCCTTACTTCAGTCTATTTTTGGACGATAGCTGTCATTTATAACTCTGCAGGTTTGTGAATTACAGTGCCCCTGAGCTCATTTCTTCAACTCGCTTTCTTGTGAGCTGGCCGCAACACCGCTGGATGGCTTCAGGCCCTAATCTGGTTCCGGCACGACACGCTGAGCCTTTGGTTATTTGCTCTTCCTGGTGGGAAATGAGAGTTAAATTTGCCCGTCCAGACACCTCCAGCTAGTCTCATTGGTTCTCGCTATTCCTGTTCATCTTCCGCAGAAATTGCAAACTGGGCCAAACAGGAGTTTAAAGTGCTGACTCTCCAAGTGGGGAGAGTGTTAGTAAAGCGTCTGGAATGTTGCACCCGAGTACCAGGGGAGGAAAACTGAGACATATTTGAACACGTCTCCCGTTCACATGGTTGATCATACTTGGGTTCCACATGCATGTTTTAGCTGAAGGAAGAATACCTTAAACCTGGGTATTTGAAACCCGTGGAATGGGTACCATGCAATATGACTTCAAAGGGTCTTCATTTGCTCACCGAACCTCTCCAATCCTATCACTGCTGCGTTTATGCCCCTGTACACATGCTTGATTCTCTTTTGGAGACATAGCAATCCATAGGTTTTAAGATACTTACTAGTCAGGTACATTCTTAGGCGTTTAATATGGGGTTTTGAGTCCATTTCGTTGAGCAAGGAGTAGCTCTTGTCTATTCCATATTTGGCTTAAGGAACTTTATCTGTGCTCATTTCAATCTCTGGTTTTATGCAGCACCCCAACTCACCTTTCCCCTTAAGCAAGCATAAGTTGGTTTTCTAAATTTGAGAACCTGTTCTGTTCTGTAATTCAGTTCCTGTGTAGCCAAGTTTACATTCCGTGTATTACTGATATCTTATGATGTTTCTTTTTCTGTGTGACTTATTTCAGTTAGAATCATCATACCTGAATCCACTCATTGTGCTGCTAAGGGCCTGATGACACAGATTTCATTGCTGAGTGATATTGCTTTGTAAGTAAATACCACAACTTCTTTATCCATTTTTCACTTTCTGCGATGTTGAACTTGTACTGTAAACGAGGTTCTTGTAAACAGAGCCGTTCGAAACTTTGGGGTGGCTGTGTCTTTTTGATTTTAAATTCCCTAAGCTATAGGACCATAAGTGGAAGTGCCCTAGGCTCTGTTGCTTTGTTTTTTAGATGTTTCATGAAACACCATACACTTCTCCGGAGTGTTTGTTGGCAATTTACATCCCGCCCATCAGCATAACAAGGCTCCCAGTTCTCCATGGCCTGTCCTGCCTTTCTGGATTTTACACTTTTTTCAGATGGCCCTTTTGACCGGGGGGAAGTGAGACTTCATTGTAGTGCAGATTTCCTTTGCAAGCTTGCTTGGTTGGCCAAAAAGGGCGTATGCGTTTTTTCCTGAATATATTCAGGAAAAAACGCATACGCCCTTTTTGGCCAAGTGCATCATTGTGGACGTTCGGCCTCTTTTCCTAAGCTTTCAATGCAATTCCAGTCTACCTCCTGAAATCGGTTTCCTGCAATTCTGCCCCGCTTTCAAGTCCTCTTGGCAGCCTTACTTCAGTCTATTTTTGGATGATAGCTGTCATTTATAACTCTGCAGGTTTGTGAATTACAGTGCCCCTGAGCTGCTTTCTTCAACTCGCTTTCTTTTGAGCTGGCCGCAACACCGCAGGATGGCTTCAGGCCCTAATCTGGTTCCGGCACGGCACGCTGAGCCTTTGGTTATTTCCTCTTCCTGGTGGGAAATGAGAGTTAAATTTGCCCGTCCAGACACCTCCAGCTAGCCTCTCATTGGTTCTCGCTATTCCTGTTCATCTTCCGCAGAAATTGCAAACTGGGCCAAACAGGAGGTTAAAGGCGCTGACTTTCCAAGTGGGGAGAGTGTTAGTAAAGCGTCTGGAATGTTGCACCCGAGTACCAGGGGAGGAAAACTGAGACATATTTGAACACGTCTCCCGTTCACATGGTTGATAATACTTGGGTTCCACATGCATGTTTTAGCTGAAGGAAGAATACCTAAAACCAGGGTAGTTGAAACCCGTGGAATGGGTACCATGCAATATGACTTCAAAGGGTCTTCATTTGCTCACCGAACCTCTCCAATCCTATCACTGCTGCGTTTATGCCCCTGTACACATGCTTGATTCTCTTTCGGAGACATAGCAATCCATAGGTTTTAAGATACTTACTAGTCAGGTACATTCTTAGGCGTTTAATATGCGGTGTTGAGTCCATTTCATTGAGCAAGGAGTAGCTCTTGTCTATTCCATATTTGGCTTAAGGAAATTTATCTGTGCTCATTTCAATCTCTGGTTTTATGCAGCACCCCAACTCACCTTTCCCCTTAAGCAAGCATAAGTTGGTTTTCTAAATTTGAGACCCTGTTCTGTTCTGTAATTCAGTTCCTGTGTAGCCAAGTTTACATTCCGTGTATTACTGATATCTTATGATGTTTCTTTTTCTGTGTGACTTATTTCAGTTAGAATCATCATACCTGAATCCACTCATTGTGCTGCTAAGGGCCTGATGACACAGATTTCATTGCTGAGTGATATTGCTTTGTAAGTAAATACCACAACTTCTTTATCCATTTTTCACTTTCTGCGATGTTGAACTTGTACTGTAAACGAGCTTCTTGTAAACAGAGCCATTCCAAACTTTGGGGTGGCTGTGTCTTTTTGATTTTAAATTCCCTAAGCTATAGGACCATAAGTGGAAGTGCCCTAGGCTCTGATGCTTTGTTTTTTAGATGTTTCAGGAAACACCATACACTTCTCCCGAGTGGTTGTTGGCAATTTACATCCCGCCCATCAGCATAACAAGGCTCCCAGTTCTCCATGGCCTGTCCTGCCTTTCTGGATTTTACACTTTTTTCAGATGGCCCTTTTGACTGGGGGGAAGTGAGACTTCATTGTAGTGCAGATTTCCTTTGTAAGCTTGCTTGGTTGGCCAAAAAGGGCGTATGCGTTTTTTCCTGAATATATTCAGGAAAAAACGCATACGCCCTTTTCGGCCAAGTGCATCATTGTGGACGTTCTGCCTCTTTTCCTATGCTTTCAATGCAATTCCAGTCTACCTCCTGAAATCGGTTTCCTGCAATTCTGCCCCGCTTTCAAGTCCTCTTGGCAGCCTTACTTCAATCTATTTTTGGACGATAGCTGTCATTTATAACTCTGCAGGTTTGTGAATTACAGTGCCCCTGAGCTCCTTTCTTCAACTCGCTTTCTTGTGACCTGGCCGCAACACCGCAGGATGTCTTCAGGCCCTAATCTGGTTCTGGCACGGCACGCTGAGCCTTTGGTTATTTCCTCTTCCTGGTGGGAAATGAGAGTTAAATTTGCCCGGCCAGACACCTCCAGCTAGCCTCTCATTGGTTCTCGCTATTCCTGTTCATCTTCCGCAGAAATTGCAAACTGGGCCAAACAGGAGGTTAAAGGCGCTGACTCTCCAAGTGGGGAGAGTGTTAGTAAAGCGTCTGGAATGTTGCACCCGAGTACCAGGGGAGGAAAACTGAGACATATTTGAACACGTCTCCCGATCACATGGTTGATCATACTCTGGGTTCCACATGCATGTTTTAGCTGAAGGATGAATACCTAAAATCTGGGTAGGTGAAACCCGTGGAATGTGTACCATGCAATATGACTTCAAAGGGTCTTCATTTGCTCACTGAACCTCTCCAATCCTATCACTGCTGCATTTATGCCCCTGTACACATGCTTGATTCTCTTTCGGAGACATAGCAATCTATAGGTTTTAAGATACTTACTAGTCAGGTACATTCTTAGGCGTTTAATATGCGGTGTTGAATCCATTTCGTTGAGCAAGGAGTAGCTCTTGTCTATTCCATATTTGGCTTAAGGAAATTTATCTGTGCTCATTTCAATCTCTGGTTTTATGCAGCACCCCAACTCACCTTTCCCCTTAAGCAAGCATAAGTTGGTTTTCTAAATTTGAGACCCTGTTCTGTTCTGTAATTCAGTTCCTGTGTAGCCAAGTTTACATTCCGTGTATTACTGATATCTTATGATGTTTCTTTTTCTGTGTGACTTATTTCAGTTAGAATCATCATACCTGAATCCACTCATTGTGCTGCTAAGGGCCTGATGACACAGATTTCATTGCTGAGTGATATTGCTTTGTAAGTAAATACCACAACTTCTTTATCCATTTTTCACTTTCTGCGATGTTGAACTTGTACTGTAAACGAGGTTCTTGTAAACAGAGCCGTTCCAAACTTTGGGGTGGCTGTGTCTTTTTCATTTTAATTTCCCTAAGCTATAGGACCATAAGTGGAAGTGCCCTAGGCTCTGTTGCTTTGTTTTTTAGATGTTTCAGGAAACACCATACACTTCTCCCGAGTGGTTGTTGGCAAATTACATCCCGCCCATCAGCATAACAAGGCTCCCAGTTCTCCATGGCCTGTCCTGCCTTTCTGGATTTTACACTTTTTTCAGATGGCAATTTTGACCGGGGGGAAGTGAGACTTCATTGTAGTGCAGATTTCCTTTGCAAGCTTGCTTGGTTGGCCAAAAAGGGCGTATGCGTTTTTTCCGGAATATATTCAGGAAAAATATATTCAGGAAAAAACGCATACGACCTTTTTGGCCAAGTGCATCATTGTGGACGTTCTGCCTCTTTTCCTATGCTTTCAATGCAATTCCAGTCTACCTCCTGAAATCGGTTTCCTGCAATTCTGCCCCGCTTTCAAGTCCTCTTGGCAGCCTTACTTCAGTCTATTTTTAGACGATAGCTGTCATTTATAACTCTGCAGGTTTGTGAATTACAGTGCCCCTGAGCTCCTTTCTTCAACTCGCTTTCTTGTGGCCTGGCCGCAACACCGCAGGATGTCTTCAGGCCCTAATCTGGTTCCGGCACGGCACGCTGAGCCTTTGGTTAATTCCTCTTCCTGGTGGGAAATGAGAGTTAAATTTGCCCGTTCAGACACCTCCAGCTAGTCTCTCATTGGTTCTCGCTCTTCCTGTTCATCTTCCGCAGAAATTGCAAACTGGGCCAAACAGGAGGTTAAAGGGACTGACTCTCCAAGTCGGGAGAGTGTTAGTAAAGCGTCTGGAATGTTGCACCCGAGTACCAGGTGAGGAAAACTGAGACATATTTGAACACGTCTCCCGTTCACATGGTTGATCATACTCTGGATTCCACATGCATGTTTTAGCTGAAGGAAGAATACCTTAAACCTGGGTAGTTGAAACCCGTGGAATGGGTACCATGCAATATGACTTCAAAGGGTCTTCATTTGCTCACCGAACCTCTCCAATCCTATCACTGCTGCGTTTATGCCCCTGTACACATGCTTGATTCTCTTTCGGAGACATAGCAATCCCTAGGTTTTAAGATACTTACTAGTCAGGTACATTCTTAGGCGTTTAATATGCGGTGTTGAGTCCATTTCGTTGAGCAAGGAGTAGCTCTTGTCTATTCCATATTTGGCTTAAGGAACTTTATCTGTGCTCATTTCAATCTCTGGTTTTATGCAGCACCCCAACTCACCTTTCCCCTTAAGCAAGCATAAGTTGGTTTTCTAAATTTGAGACCCTGTTCTGTTCTGTAATTCAGTTCCTGTGTAGCCAAGTTTACATTCCGTGTATTACTGATATCTTATGATGTTTCTTTTTCTGTGTGACTTATTTCAGTTAGAATCATCGTACCTGAATCCACTCATTGTGCTGCTAAGGGCCTGATGACATAGATTTCATTGCTGAGTGATATTGCTTTGTAAGTAAATACCACAACTTCTTTATCCATTTTTCACTTTCTGCGATGTTGAACTTGTACGGTAAACGAGGTTCTTGTAAACAGAGGCGTCCCAAACTTTGGGGTGGCTGTGTCTTTTTGATTTTAATTTCCCTAAGCTATAGGACCATAAGTGGAAGTGCCCTAGGCTCTGTTGCTTTATTTTTTAGATGTTTCAGGAAACACCATACACTTCTCCCGAGTGTCTGTTGGCAATTTACATCCCGCCCATCAGCATAACAAGGCTCCCAGTTCTCCATGGCCTGTCCTGCCTTTCTGGATTTTACACTTTTTTCAGATGGCCCTTTTGACCGGGGGGAAGTGAGACTTCATTGTAGTGCAGATTTCCTTTGCAAGCTTGCTTGGTTGGCCAAAAAGGGCGTATGCGTTTTTTCCTGAATATATTCAGGAAAAAACGCATACGCCCTTTTTGGCCAAGTGCATCATTGTGGACGTTCTGCCTCTTTTCCTATGCTTTCAATGCAATTCCAGTCTACCTCCTGAAATCGGTTTCCTGCAATTCTGCCCCGCTTTCAAGTCCTCTTGGCAGCCTTACTTCAGTCTATTTTTGGACGATAGCTGTCATTTATAACTCTGCAGGTTTGTGAATTACAGTGCCCCTGAGCTGCTTTCTTCAACTCGCTTTCTTGTGAGCTGGCCGCAACACCGCAGGATAGCTTCAGGCCCTAATCTGGTTCCGGCACGGCACGCTGAGCCTCTGGTTATTTCCTCTTCCTGGTGGGAAATGAGAGTTAAATTTGCCCGTCCAGACACCTCCAGCTAGTCTCTCATTGGTTCTCGCTATTCCTGTTCATCTTCCGCAGAAATTGCAAACTGGGCCAAACAGGATGTTAAAGGCGCTGACTCTCCAAGTGGGGAGAGTGTTAGTAAAGCGTCTGGAATGTTGCACCCGAGTACCAGGGGAGGAAAACTGAGACATATTTGAACACGTCTCCCGATCTCATGGTTGATCATACTCTGGGTTCCACATGCATGTTTTAGCTGAAGGAAGAATACCTAAAACCTGGGTAGTTGAAACACGTGGAATGGGTACCATGCAATATGACTTCAAAGGGTCTTCATTTGCTCACCGAACCTCTCCAATCCTATCACTGCTGCGTTTATGCCCCTGTACACATGCTTGATTCTCTTTCGGAGACATAGCAATCCCTAGGTTTTAAGATACTTACTAGTCAGGTACATTCTTAGGCGTTTAATATGCGGTGTTGAGTCCATTTCGTTGAGCAAGGAGTAGCTCTTGTCTATTCCATATTTGGCTTAAGGAACTTTATCTGTGCTCATTTCAATCTCTGGTTTTATGCAGCACCCCAACTCACCTTTACCCTTAAGCAAGCATAAGTTGGTTTTCTAAATTTGAGACCCTGTTCTGTTCTGTAATTCAGTTCCTGTGTATCCAAGTTTACAATCCGTGTATTAGTGATATCTTATGATGTTTCTTTTTCTGTGTGACTTATTTCAGTTAGAATCATCGTACCTGAATCCACTCATTATGCTGCTACAGGCCTGATGACATAGATTTCATTGCTGAGTGATACTGCATTGTACGTAAGTACCACAAGTTCTTTATCCATTTTTCACTTTCTGTGATATTGAACTTGTACGGTAAACGAGGTTCTTGTAAACAGAGGCGTCCCAAACTTTGGGGTGGCTGTGTCTTTTTGATTTTAATTTCCCTAAGCTATAGGACCATAAGTGGAAGTGCCCTAGGCTCTGTTGCTTTGTTTTTTAGATGTTTCAGGAAACACCATACACTTCTCCCGAGTGTCTGTTGGCAATTTACATCCCGCCCATCAGCATAACAAGGCTCCCAGTTCTCCATGGCCTGTCCTGCCTTTCTGGATTTTACACTTTTTTCAGATGGCCCTTTTGACCGGGGGGAAGTGAGACTTCATTGTAGTGCAGATTTCCTTTGCAAGCTTGCTTGGTTGGCCAAAAAGGGCGTATGCGTTTTTTCCTGAATATATTCAGGAAAAAACGCATACGCCCTTTTTGGCCAAGTGCATCATTGTGGACGTTCTGCCTCTTTTCCTATGCTTTCAATGCAATTCCAGTCTATCTCCTGAAATCGGTTTCCTGCAATTCTGCCCCGCTTTCAAGTCCTCTTGGCAGCCTTACTTCAGTCTATTTTTGGACGATAGCTGTCATTTATAACTCTGCAGGTTTGTGAATTACAGTGCCCCTGAGCTCCTTTCTTCAACTCGCTTTCTTTTGAGCTGGCCGCAACACCGCAGGATGGCTTCAGGCCCTAATCTGGTTCTGGCCCGGCATGCTGAGCCTTTGGTTAATTCCTCTTCCTGGTGGGAAATGAGAGTTGAATTTGCCCGTCCAGACACCTCCAGCTAGCCTCTCATTGGTTCTCGCTATTCCTGTTCATCTTCCGCAGAAATTGCAAACTGGGCCAAACAGGAGGTTAAAGGGACTGACTCTCCAAGTGGGGAGAGTGTTAGTAAAGCGTCTGGAATGTTGCACCCGAGTACCAGGGGAGGAAAACTGAGACATATTTGAACACGTCTCCCGTTCACATGGTTGATCATACTCTGGGTTCCACATGCATGTTTTAGCTGAAGGAAGAATACCTTAAACCTGGAGAGTTGAGACCCGTGTAATGGGTACCATGCAATATGACTTCAAAGGGTCTTCATTTGCTCACCGAACCTCTCCAATCCTATCACTGCTGCGTTTATGCCCCTGTACACACGCTTGATTCTCTTTTGGAGACATAGCAATCCATAGGTTTTAAGATACTTACTAGTCAGGTACATTCTTAGGCGTTTAATATGGGGTTTTGAGTCCATTTCGTTGAGCAAGGAGTAGCTCTTGTCTATTCCATATTTGGCTTAAGGAACTTTATCTGTGCTCATTTCAATCTCTGGTTTTATGCAGCACCCCAACTCACCTTTCCCCTTAAGCAAGCATAAGTTGGTTTTCTAAATTTGAGACCCTGTTCTGTTTTGGAATGCAGTTCCTGTGTAGCCAAGTTTACATTCCGTGTATTAGTGATATCTTATGATGTTTCTTTTTCTGTGTGACTTATTTCAGTTAGAATCATCATACCTGAATCCACTCATTGTGCTGCTAAGGGCCTGATGACACAGATTTCATTGCTGAGTGATATTGCTTTGTAAGTAAATACCACAACTTCTTTATCCATTTTTCACTTTCTGCGATGTTGAACTTGTACTGTAAACGAGGTTCTTGTAAACAGAGCCGTTCCAAACTTTGGGGTGGCTGTGTCTTTTTCATTTTAATTTCCCTAAGCTATAGGACCATATGTGGAAGTGCCCTAGGTTCTGTTGCTTTGTTTTTTAGTTGTTTCAGGAAACACCATACACTTCTCCCAAGTGGTTCTTGGCAATTTTCATCCCGCCCATCAGCATAACAAGGCTCCCAGTTCTCCATGGCCTGTCCTGCCTTTCTGGATTTTACACTTTTTTCAGATGGCCCTTTTGACCGGGGGGAAGTGAGACTTCATTGTAGTGCAGATTTCCTTTGCAAGCTTGCTTGGTTGGCCAAAAAGGGCGTATGCGTTTTTTCCTGAATATATTCAGGAAAAAACGCATATGCCCTTTTTGGCCAAATGCATCATTGTGGACGTTCTGCCTCTTTTCCTATGCTTTCAATGCAATTCCAGTCTACCTCCTGAAATCGGTTTCCTGCAATTCTGCCCCGCTTTCAAGTCCTCTTGGCAGCCTTACTTCAGTCTATTGTTGGACGATAGCTGTCATTTATAACTCTGCAGGTTTGTGAATTACAGTGCCCCTGAGCTCCTTTCTTCAACTCGCTTTCTTGTGACCTGGCCGCAACACCGCAGGATGGCTTCAGGCCCTAATCTGGTTCCGGCCCGGCATGCTGAGCCTTTGGTTAATTCCTCTTCCTGGTGGGAAATGAGAGTTGAATTTGCCCGTCCAGACACCTCCAGCTAGCCTCTCATTGGTTCTCGCTATTCCTGTTCATCTTCCGCAGAAATTGCAAACTGGGCCAAACAGGAGGTTAAAGGGACTGACTCTCCAAGTCGGGAGAGTGTTAGTAAAGCGTCTGGAATGTTGCACCCGAGTACCAGGGGAGGAAAACTGAGACATATTTGAACACGTCTCCCGTTCACATGGTTGATCATACTCTGGGTTCCACATGCATGTTTTAGCTGAAGGAAGAATACCTTAAACCTGGAGAGTTGAGACCCGTGTAATGGGTACCATGCAATATGACTTCAAAGGGTCTTCATTTGCTCACCAAACCTCTCCAATCCTATCACTGCTCCATTTATGCCCCTGTACACACGCTTGATTCTCTTTTGGAGACATAGCAATCCATAGGTTTTAAGATACTAGTCAGGTACATTCTTAGGTGTTTAATATGGGGTTTTGAGTCCATTTCGTTGAGCAAGGAGTAGCTCTTGTCTATTCCATATTTGGCTTAAGGAACTTTATCTGTGCTCATTTCAATCTCTGGTTTTATGCAGCACCCCAACTCACCTTTCCCCTTAAGCAAGCATAAGTTGGTTTTCTAAATTTGAGACCCTGTTCTGTTTTGGAATGCAGTTCCTGTGTAGCCAAGTTTACATTCCGTGTATTAGTGATATCTTATGATGTTTCTTTTTCTGTGTGACTTATTTCAGTTAGAATCATCATACCTGAATCCACTCATTGTGCTGCTAAGGGCCTGATGACACAGATTTCATTGCTGAGTGATATTGCTTTGTAAGTAAATACCACAACTTCTTTATCCATTTTTCACTTTCTGCGATGTTGAACTTGTACTGTAAACGAGGTTCTTGTAAACAGAGCCGTTCCAAACTTTGGGGTGGCTGTGTCTTTTTCATTTTAATTTCCCTAAGCTATAGGACCATAAGTGGAAGTGCCCTAGGTTCTGTTGCTTTGTTTTTTAGATGTTTCAGGAAACACCATACACTTCTCCCAAGTGGTTCTTGGCAATTTACATCCCGCCCATCAGCATAACAAGGCTCCCAGTTCTCCATGGCCTGTCCTGCCTTTCTGGATTTTATACTTTTTTCAGATGGCCCTTTTGACCGGAGGGAAGTGAGACTTCATTGTAGTGCAGATTTCCTTTGCAAGCTTGCTTGGTTGGCCAAAAAGGGCGTATACGTTTTTTCCTGAATATATTCAGGAAAAAACGCATACGCCCTTTTTGGCCAAGTGCATCATTGTGGACGTTCTGCCTCTTCCTATGCTTTCAATGCAATTCCAGTCTACCTCCTGAAATCGGTTTCCTGCAATTCTGCCCCGCTTTCAAGTCCTCTTGGCAGACTTACTTCAGTCTATTTTTGGACGATAGCTGTCATTTATAACTCTGCAGGTTTGTGAATTACAGTGCCCCTGAGCTCCTTTCTTCAACTCGCTTTCTTGTGACCTGGCCGCAACACCGCAGGATGGCTTCAGGCCCTAATCTGCTTCCGGCCCGGCACGCTGAGCCTTTGGTTAATTCCTCTTCCTGGTGGGAAATGAGAGTTAAATTTGCCCGTCCAGACACCTCCAGCTAGCCTCTCATTGGTTCTCACTATTCCTGTTCATCTTCCGCAGAAATTGCAAACTGGGCCAAACAGGAGGTTAAAGGGACTGACTCTCCAAGTCGGGAGAGTGTTAGTAAAGCGTCTGGAATGTTGCACCCGAGTACCAGGGTACGAAAACTGAGACATGTTTGAACATGTCTCCCGATCACATGGTTGATCATACTCTGGGTTCCACATGCATGTTTTAGCTGAAGGAAGAATACCTTAAACCTGGAGAGTTGAGACCCGTGGAATGGGTACCATGCAATATGACTTCAAAGGGTCTTCATTTGCTCACCGAACCTCTCCAATCCTATCACTGCTGCGTTTATGTCCCTGTACACACGCTTGATTCTCTTTTGGAGACATAGCAATCCATAGGTTTTAAGATACTTACTAGTCAGGTACATTCTTAGGCGTTTAATATGGGGTTTTGAGTCCATTTCGTTGAGCAAGGAGTAGCTCTTGTCTATTCCATATTTGGCTTAAGGAACTTTATCTGTGCTCATTTCAATCTCTGGTTTTATGCAGCACCCCAACTCACCTTTACCCTTAAGCAAGCATAAGTTGGTTTTCTAAATTTGAGACCCTGTTCTGTTTTGGAATGCAGTTCTTGTGTAGCCAAGTTTACATTCCGTGTATTAGTGATATCTTATGATGTTTCTTTTTCTGTGTGACTTATTTCAGTTAGAATCATCGTACCTTAATCCACTCATTATGCTGCTACGGGCCTGATGACATAGATTTCATTGCTGAGTGATACTGCATTGTACGTAAGTACCACAAGTTCTTTATCCATTTTTCACTTTCTGCGATGTTGAACTTGTACTGTAAACGAGGTTCTTGTAAACAGAGCCGTTCCAAACTTTGGGGTGGCTGTGTCTTTTTGATTTTAATTTCCCTAAGCTATAGGACCATAAGTGGAAGTGCCCTAGGCTCTGTTGCTTTGTTTTTTAGATGTTTCAGGAAACACCATACACTTCTCCCGAGTGGTTGTTGGCAATTTACATCCCGCCCATCAGCATAACAAGGCTCCCAGTTCTCCATGGCCTGTCCTGCCTTTCTGGATTTTACACTTTTTTCAGATGGCCCTTTTGACCGGGGGGAAGTGAGACTTCATTGTAGTGCAGATTTCCTTTGCAAGCTTGCTTGGTTGGCCGAACAGGGCGTATGCGTTTTTTCCTGAATATATTCAGGAAAAAACGCATACGCCCTTTTTGGCCAAGTGCATCATTGTGGACGTTCTGCCTCCTTTCCTATGCTTTCAATGCAATTCCAGTCTACCTCCTGAAATTGGTTTCCTGCAATTCTGCCCCGCTTTCAAGTCCTCTTGGCAGCCTTACTTCAGTCTATTTTTGGACGATAGCTGTCATTTATAACTCTGCAGGTTTGTGAATTACAGTGCCCCTGAGCTCATTTCTTCAACTCGCTTTCTTGTGAGCTGGCCGCAACACCGCTGGATGGCTTCAGGCCCTAATCTGGTTCCGGCACGACACGCTGAGCCTTTGGTTATTTGCTCTTCCTGGTGGGAAATGAGAGTTAAATTTGCCCGTCCAGACACCTCCAGCTAGTCTCATTGGTTCTCGCTATTCCTGTTCATCTTCCGCAGAAATTGCAAACTGGGCCAAACAGGAGTTTAAAGTGCTGACTCTCCAAGTGGGGAGAGTGTTAGTAAAGCGTCTGGAATGTTGCACCCGAGTACCAGGGGAGGAAAACTGAGACATATTTGAACACGTCTCCCGTTCACATGGTTGATCATACTTGGGTTCCACATGCATGTTTTAGCTGAAGGAAGAATACCTTAAACCTGGGTATTTGAAACCCGTGGAATGGGTACCATGCAATATGACTTCAAAGGGTCTTCATTTGCTCACCGAACCTCTCCAATCCTATCACTGCTGCGTTTATGCCCCTGTACACATGCTTGATTCTCTTTTGGAGACATAGCAATCCATAGGTTTTAAGATACTTACTAGTCAGGTACATTCTTAGGCGTTTAATATGGGGTTTTGAGTCCATTTCGTTGAGCAAGGAGTAGCTCTTGTCTATTCCATATTTGGCTTAAGGAACTTTATCTGTGCTCATTTCAATCTCTGGTTTTATGCAGCACCCCAACTCACCTTTCCCCTTAAGCAAGCATAAGTTGGTTTTCTAAATTTGAGAACCTGTTCTGTTCTGTAATTCAGTTCCTGTGTAGCCAAGTTTACATTCCGTGTATTACTGATATCTTATGATGTTTCTTTTTCTGTGTGACTTATTTCAGTTAGAATCATCATACCTGAATCCACTCATTGTGCTGCTAAGGGCCTGATGACACAGATTTCATTGCTGAGTGATATTGCTTTGTAAGTAAATACCACAACTTCTTTATCCATTTTTCACTTTCTGCGATGTTGAACTTGTACTGTAAACGAGGTTCTTGTAAACAGAGCCGTTCGAAACTTTGGGGTGGCTGTGTCTTTTTGATTTTAAATTCCCTAAGCTATAGGACCATAAGTGGAAGTGCCCTAGGCTCTGTTGCTTTGTTTTTTAGATGTTTCATGAAACACCATACACTTCTCCGGAGTGTTTGTTGGCAATTTACATCCCGCCCATCAGCATAACAAGGCTCCCAGTTCTCCATGGCCTGTCCTGCCTTTCTGGATTTTACACTTTTTTCAGATGGCCCTTTTGACCGGGGGGAAGTGAGACTTCATTGTAGTGCAGATTTCCTTTGCAAGCTTGCTTGGTTGGCCAAAAAGGGCGTATGCGTTTTTTCCTGAATATATTCAGGAAAAAACGGATACGCCCTTTTTGGCCAAGTGCATCATTGTGGACGTTCGGCCTCTTTTCCTATGCTTTCAATGCAATTCCAGTCTACCTCCTGAAATCGGTTTCCTGCAATTCTGCCCCGCTTTCAAGTCCTCTTGGCAGCCTTACTTCAGTCTATTTTTGGATGATAGCTGTCATTTATAACTCTGCAGGTTTGTGAATTACAGTGCCCCTGAGCTGCTTTCTTCAACTCGCTTTCTTTTGAGCTGGCCGCAACACCGCAGGATGGCTTCAGGCCCTAATCTGGTTCCGGCACGGCACGCTGAGCCTTTGGTTATTTCCTCTTCCTGGTGGGAAATGAGAGTTAAATTTGCCCGTCCAGACACCTCCAGCTAGCCTCTCATTGGTTCTCGCTATTCCTGTTCATCTTCCGCAGAAATTGCAAACTGGGCCAAACAGGAGGTTAAAGGCGCTGACTTTCCAAGTGGGGAGAGTGTTAGTAAAGCGTCTGGAATGTTGCACCCGAGTACCAGGGGAGGAAAACTGAGACATATTTGAACACGTCTCCCGTTCACATGGTTGATAATACTTGGGTTCCACATGCATGTTTTAGCTGAAGGAAGAATACCTAAAACCTGGGTAGTTGAAACCCGTGGAATGGGTACCATGCAATATGACTTCAAAGGGTCTTCATTTGCTCACCGAACCTCTCCAATCCTATCACTGCTGCGTTTATGCCCCTGTACACATGCTTGATTCTCTTTCGGAGACATAGCAATCCATAGGTTTTAAGATACTTACTAGTCAGGTACATTCTTAGGCGTTTAATATGCGGTGTTGAGTCCATTTCATTGAGCAAGGAGTAGCTCTTGTCTATTCCATATTTGGCTTAAGGAAATTTATCTGTGCTCATTTCAATCTCTGGTTTTATGCAGCACCCCAACTCACCTTTCCCCTTAAGCAAGCATAAGTTGGTTTTCTAAATTTGAGACCCTGTTCTGTTCTGTAATTCAGTTCCTGTGTAGCCAAGTTTACATTCCGTGTATTACTGATATCTTATGATGTTTCTTTTTCTGTGTGACTTATTTCAGTTAGAATCATCATACCTGAATCCACTCATTGTGCTGCTAAGGGCCTGATGACACAGATTTCATTGCTGAGTGATATTGCTTTGTAAGTAAATACCACAACTTCTTTATCCATTTTTCACTTTCTTCGATGTTGAACTTGTACTGTAAACGAGGTTCTTGTAAACAGAGCCGTTCCAAACTTTGGGGTGGCTGTGTCTTTTTGATTTTAATTTCCCTAAGCTATAGGACCATAAGTGGAAGTGCCCTAGGCTCTGTTGCTTTGTTTTTTAGATGTTTCAGGAAACACCATACACTTCTCCCGAGTGGTTGTTGGCAATTTACATCCCGCCCATCAGCATAACAAGGCTCCCAGTTCTCCATGGCCTGTCCTGCCTTTCTGGATTTTACACTTTTTTCAGATGGCAATTTTGACCGGGGGGAAGTGAGACTTCATTGTAGTGCAGATTTCCTTTGCAAGCTTGCTTGGTTGGCCAAAAAGGGCGTATGCGTTTTTTCCGGAATATATTCAGGAAAAATATATTCAGGAAAAAACGCATACGACCTTTTTGGCCAAGTGCATCATTGTGGACGTTCTGCCTCTTTTCCTATGCTTTCAATGCAATTCCAGTCTACCTCCTGAAATCGGTTTCCTGCAATTCTGCCCCGCTTTCAAGTCCTCTTGGCAGCCTTACTTCAGTCTATTTTTGGACGATAGCTGTCATTTATAACTCTGCAGGTTTGTGAATTACAGTGCCCCTGAGCTCCTTTCTTCAACTCGCTTTCTTGTGGCCTGGCCGCAACACCGCAGGATGTCTTCAGGCCCTAATCTGGTTCCGGCACGGCACGCTGAGCCTTTGGTTAATTCCTCTTCCTGGTGGGAAATGAGAGTTAAATTTGCCCGTTCAGACACCTCCAGCTAGTCTCTCATTGGTTCTCGCTCTTCCTGTTCATCTTCCGCAGAAATTGCAAACTGGGCCAAACAGGAGGTTAAAGGGACTGACTCTCCAAGTCGGGAGAGTGTTAGTAAAGCGTCTGGGATGTTGCACCCGAGTACCAGGTGAGGAAAACTGAGACATATTTGAACACGTCTCCCGTTCACATGGTTGATCATACTCTGGATTCCACATGCATGTTTTAGCTGAAGGAAGAATACCTTAAACCTGGGTAGTTGAAACCCGTGGAATGGGTACCATGCAATATGACTTCAAAGGGTCTTCATTTGCTCACCGAACCTCTCCAATCCTATCACTGCTGCGTTTATGCCCCTGTACACATGCTTGATTCTCTTTCGGAGACATAGCAATCCCTAGGTTTTAAGATACTTACTAGTCAGGTACATTCTTAGGCGTTTAATATACGGTGTTGAGTCCATTTCGTTGAGCAAGGAGTAGCTCTTGTCTATTCCATATTTGGCTTAAGGAACTTTATCTGTGCTCATTTCAATCTCTGGTTTTATGCAGCACCCCAACTCACCTTTCCCCTTAAGCAAGCATAAGTTGGTTTTCTAAATTTGAGACCCTGTTCTGTTCTGTAATTCAGTTCCTGTGTAGCCAAGTTTACATTCCGTGTATTACTGATATCTTATGATGTTTCTTTTTCTGTGTGACTTATTTCAGTTAGAATCATCGTACCTGAATCCACTCATTGTGCTGCTAAGGGCCTGATGACATAGATTTCATTGCTGAGTGATATTGCTTTGTAAGTAAATACCACAACTTCTTTATCCATTTTTCACTTTCTGCGATGTTGAACTTGTACGGTAAACGAGGTTCTTGTAAACAGAGCCGTTCCAGACTTTGGGGTGGCTGTGTCTTTTTGATTTTAATTTCCCTAAGCTATAGGACCATAAGTGGAAGTGCCCTAGGCTCTGTTGCTTTGTTTTTTAGATGTTTCAGGAAACACCATACACTTCTCCCGAGTGTCTGTTGGCAATTTACATCCCGCCCATCAGCATAACAAGGCTCCCAGTTCTCCATGGCCTGTCCTGCCTTTCTGGATTTTACACTTTTTTCAGATGGCCCTTTTGACCGGGGGGAAGTGAGACTTCATTGTAGTGCAGATTTCCTTTGCAAGCTTGCTTGGTTGGCCAAAAAGGGCATATGCGTTTTTTCCTGAATATATTCAGGAAAAAACGCATACGCCCTTTTTGGCCAAGTGCATCATTGTGGACGTTCTGCCTCTTTTCCTATGCTTTCAATGCAATTCCAGTCTACCTCCTGAAATCGGTTTCCTGCAATTCTGCCCCGCTTTCAAGTCCTCTTGGCAGCCTTACTTCAGTCTATTTTTGGACGATAGCTGTCATTTATAACTCTGCAGGTTTGTGAATTACAGTGCCCCTGAGCTGCTTTCTTCAACTCGCTTTCTTGTGAGCTGGCCGCAACACCGCAGGATGGCTTCAGGCCCTAATCTGGTTCCGGCACGGCACGCTGAGCCTCTGGTTATTTCCTCTTCCTGGTGGGAAATGAGAGTTAAATTTGCCCGTCCAGACACCTCCAGCTAGTCTCTCATTGGTTCTCGCTATTCCTGTTCATCTTCCGCAGAAATTGCAAACTGGGCCAAACAGGATGTTAAAGGCGCTGACTCTCCAAGTGGGGAGAGTGTTAGTAAAGCGTCTGGAATGTTGCACCCGAGTACCAGGGGAGGAAAACTGAGACATATTTGAACACGTCTCCCGATATCATGGTTGATCATACTCTGGGTTCCACATGCATGTTTTAGCTGAAGGAAGAATACCTAAAACCTGGGTAGTTGAAACACGTGGAATGGGTACCATGCAATATGACTTCAAAGGGTCTTCATTTGCTCACCGAACCTCTCCAATCCTATCACTGCTGCGTTTATGCCCCTGTACACATGCTTGATTCTCTTTCGGAGACATAGCAATCCCTAGGTTTTAAGATACTTACTAGTCAGGTACATTCTTAGGGGTTTAATATGCGGTGTTGAGTCCATTTCTTTGAACAAGGAGTAGCTCTTGTCTATTCCATATTTGGCTTAAGGAACTTTATCTGTGCTCATTTCAATCTCTGGTTTTATGCAGCACCCCAACTCACCTTTACCCTTAAGCAAGCATAAGTTGGTTTTCTAAATTTGAGAACCTGTTCTGTTCTGTAATTCAGTTCCTGTGTATCCAAGTTTACAATCCGTGTATTAGTGATATCTTATGATGTTTCTTTTTCTGTGTGACTTATTTCAGTTAGAATCATCGTACCTGAATCCACTCATTATGCTGCTACAGGCCTGATGACATAGATTTCATTGCTGAGTGATACTGCATTGTACGTAAGTACCAAAAGTTCTTTATCCATTTTTCACTTTCTGTGATATTGAACTTGTACGGTAAACGAGGTTCTTGTAAACAGAGGCGTCCCAAACTTTGGGGTGGCTGTGTCTTTTTGATTTTAATTTCCCTAAGCTATAGGACCATAAGTGGAAGTGCCCTAGGCTCTGTTGCTTTGTTTTTTAGATGTTTCAGGAAACACCATACACTTCTCCCGAGTGTCTGTTGGCAATTTACATCCCGCCCATCAGCATAACAAGGCTCCCAGTTCTCCATGGCCTGTCCTGCCTTTCTGGATTTTACACTTTTTTCAGATGGCCCTTTTGACCGGGGGGAAGTGAGACTTCATTGTAGTGCAGATTTCCTTTGCAAGTTTGCTTGGTTGGCCAAAAAGGGCGTATGCGTTTTTTCCTGAATATGTTCAGGAAAAAACGCATACGCCCTTTTTGGCCAAGTGCATCATTTTGGACGTTCTGCCTCTTTTCCTATGCTTTCAATGCAATTCCAGTCTACCTCTTGAAATCGGATTCCTGCAATTCTGCCCCGCTTTCAAGTCCTCTTGGCAGCCTTACTTCAGTATATTTTTGGACGATAGCTGTCATTTATAACTCTGCAGGTTTGTGAATTACAGTGCCCCTGAGCTCCTTTCTTCAACTCGCTTTCTTGTGACCTGGCCGCAACACCGCAGGATGTCTTCAGGCCCTAATCTGGTTCCGGCACGGCACGCTGAGCCTTTGGTTAATTCCTCTTCCTGGTGGGAAATGAGAGTTAAATTTGCCCGTTCAGACACCTCCAGCTAGTCTCTCATTGGTTCTCGCTATTCCTGTTCATCTTCCGCAGAAATTGCAAACTGGGCCAAACAGGAGGTTAAAGGGACTGACTCTCCAAGTCGGGAGAGTGTTAGTAAAGCGTCTGGAATGTTGCACCCGAGTACCAGGGTACGAAAACTGAGACATATTTGAACACGTCTCCCGATCACATGGTTGATCATACTCTAGGTTCCACATGCATGTTTTAGCTGAAGGAAGAATACCTTAAACCTGGGTAGGTGAAACCCGTGGAATGGGTACCATGCAATATGACTTCAAAGGGTCTTCATTTTCTCACCGAACCTCTCCAATCCTATCACAGCTGCGTTTATGCCCCTGTACACATGCTTGATTCTGTTTCAGAGACATAGCAATCCATAGGTTTTAAGATACTTACTAGTCAGGTACATTCTTAGGCGTTTAATATGTGGTGTTGAGTCCATTTCGTTGAGCAAGGAGTAGCTCTTGTCTATTCCATATTTGGCTTAAGGAACTTTATCTGTGCTCATTTCAATCTCTGGTTTTATGCAGCACCCCAACTCACCTTTCCCCTTAAGCAAGCATAAGTTGGTTTTCTAAATTTGAGACCCTGTTCTGTTCTGTAATTCAGTTCCTGTGTAGCCAAGTTTACATTCCGTGTATTACTGATATCTTATGATGTTTCTTTTTCTGTGTGACTTATTTCAGTTAGAATCATCATACCTGAATCCACTCATTGTGCTGCTAAGGGCCTGATGACACAGATTTCATTGCTGAGTGATATTGCTTTGTAAGTAAATACCACAACTTCTTTATCCATTTTTCACTTTCTGCGATGTTGAACTTGTACGGTAAACGAGGTTCTTGTAAACAGAGCCGTTCCAAACTTTGGGGTGGCTGTGTCTTTTTGATTTTAATTTCCCTAAGCTATAGGACCATAAGTGGAAGTGCCCTAGGTTCTGTTGCTTTGTTTTTTAGATGTTTCAGGAAACACCATACACTTCTCCCAAGTGTCTGTTGGCAATTTACATCCCGCCCATCAGCATAACAAGGCTCCCAGTTCTCCATGGCCTGTCCTGCCTTTCTGGATTTTACACTTTTTTCAGATGGCCCTTTTGACCGGGGGGAAGTGAGACTTCATTGTAGTGCAGATTTCCTTTGCAAGCTTGCTTGGTTGGCCAAAAAGGGCGTATGCGTTTTTTCCTGAATATATTCAGGAAAAAACGCATACGCCCTTTTTGGCCAAGTGCATCATTGTGGACGTTCTGCCTCTTTTCCTATGCTTTCAATGCAATTCCAGTCTACCTCCTGAAATCGGTTTCCTGCAATTCTGCCCCGCTTTCAAGTCCTCTTGGCAGCCTTACTTCAGTCTATTTTTGGACGATAGCTGTCATTTATAACTCTGCAGGTTTGTGATTTACAGTGCCCCTGAGCTCCTTTCTTCAACTCGCTTTCTTGTGAGCTGGCCGCAACACCGCAGGATAGCTTCAGGCCCTAATCTGGTTCCGGCACGGCACGCTGAGCCTCTGGTTATTTCCTCTTCCTGGTGGGAAATGAGAGTTAAATTTGCCCGTCCAGACACCTCCAGCTAGTCTCTCATTGGTTCTCGCTATTCCTGTTCATCTTCCGCAGAAATTGCAAACTGGGCCAAACAGGAGGTTAAAGGCGCTGACTCTCCAAGTGGGGAGAGTGTTAGTAAAGCGTCTGGAATGTTGCACCCGAGTACCAGGGGAGGAAAACTGAGACATATTTGAACACGTCTCCCGATCTCATGGTTGATCATACTCTGGGTTCCACATGCATGTTTTAGCTGAAGGAAGAATACCTAAAACCTGGGTAGTTGAAACCCGTGGAATGGGTACCATGCAATATGACTTCAAAGGGTCTTCATTTGCTCACCGAACCTCTCCAATCCTATCACTGCTGCGTTTATGCCCCTGTACACATGCTTGATTCTCTTTCGGAGACATAGCAATCCCTAGGTTTTAAGATACTTACTAGTCAGGTACATTCTTAGGCGTTTAATATGCGGTGTTGAGTCCATTTCTTTGAGCAAGGAGTAGCTCTTGTCTATTCCATATTTGGCTTAAGGAACTTTATCTGTGCTCATTTCAATCTCTGGTTTTATGCAGCACCCCAACTCACCTTTCCCCTTAAGCAAGCATAAGTTGGTTTTCTAAATTTGAGAACCTGTTCTGTTCTGTAATTCAGTTCCTGTGTATCCAAGTTTACAATCCGTGTATTAGTGATATCTTATGATGTTTCTTTTTCTGTGTGACTTATTTCAGTTAGAATCATCGTACCTGAATCCACTCATTATGCTGCTACAGGCCTGATGACATAGATTTCATTGCTGAGTGATACTGCATTGTACGTAAGTACCACAAGTTCTTTATCCATTTTTCACTTTCTGTGATATTGAACTTGTACGGTAAACGAGGTTCTTGTAAACAGAGGCGTCCCAAACTTTGGGGTGGCTGTGTCTTTTTGATTTTAATTTCCCTAAGCTATAGGACCATAAGTGGAAGTGCCCTAGGCTCTGTTGCTTTGTTTTTTAGATGTTTCAGGAAACACCATACACTTCTCCTGAGTGTCTGTTGGCAATTTACATCCCGCCCATCAGCATAACAAGGCTCCCAGTTCTCAATGGCCTGTTGCCTTTCTGGATTTTACACTTTTTTCAGATGGCCCTTTTGACCGGGGGGAAGTGAGACTTCATTGTAGTGCAGATTTCCTTTGCAAGCTTGCTTGGTTGGCCAAAAAGTGCGTATGCGTTTTTTCCTGAGTATATTCAGGAAAAAACGCATATGACCTTTTTGGCCAAGTGCATCATTGTGGACGTTCTGCCTCTTTTCCTATGCTTTCAATGCAATTCCAGTCTACCTCCTGAAATCGGTTTCCTGCAATTCTGCCCCGCTTTCTAGTCCTCTTGGCAGCCTTACTTCAGTGTATTTTTGGACGATAGCTGTCATTTATAACTCTGCAGGTTTGTGAATTACAGTGCCCCTGAGCTCCTTTCTTCAACTCGCTTTCTTGTGAGCTGGCCGCAACACCGCAGGATGGCTTCAGGCCCTAATCTGGTTCCGGCCCGGCATGCTTAGCCTTTGGTTAATTCCTCTTCCTGGTGGGAAATGAGAGTTAAATTTGCCCGTCCAGACACCTCCAGCTAGCCTCTCATTGGTTCTCGCTATTCCTGTTCATCTTCCGCAGAAATTGCAAACTGGGCCAAACAGGAGGTTAAAGGGACTGACTCTCCAAGTGGGGAGAGTGTTAGTAAAGCGTCTGGAATGTTGCACCCGAGTACCAGGGGAGGAAAACTGAGACATATTTGAACACGTCTCCCAATCACATGGTTGATCATACTCTGGGTTCCACATGCATGTTTTAGCTGAAGGAAGAATACCTAAAATCTGCGTAGTTGAAACCCGTGGAATGGGTACCATGCAATATGACTTCAAAGGGTCTTCATTTGCTCACTGAACCGCTCCAATCCTATCACTGCTGCGTTTATGCCCCTGTACACATGCTTGATTCTCTTTCGGAGACATAGCAATCTGTAGGTTTTAAGATACTTACTAGTCAGGTACATTCTTAGGCGTTTAATATGCGGTGTTGAGTCCATTTCGTTGAGCAAGGAGTAGCTCTTGTCTATTCCATATTTGGCTTAAGGAACTTTGTGCTCATTTCAATCTCTGCTTTTATGCAGCACCCCAACTCACCTTTCCCCTTAAGCAAGCATAAGTTGGTTTTCTAAATTTGAGACGCTGTTCTGTTCTGTAATTCAGTTCTTGTGTAGCCAAGTTTACATTCCGTGTATTACTGATATCTTATGATGTTTCTTTTTCTGTGTGACTTATTTCAGTTAGAATCATCATACCTGAATCCACTCATTGTGCTGCTAAGGGCCTGATGACACAGATTTCATTGCTGAGTGATATTGCTTTGTAAGTAAATACCACAACTTCTTTATCCATTTTTCACTTTCTGCGATGTTGAACTTGTACTGTAAACGAGGTTCTTGTAAACAGAGCCGTTCCAAACTTTGGGGTGGCTGTGTCTTTTTCATTTTAATTTCCCTAAGCTATAGGACCATAAGTGGAAGTGCCCTAGGTTCTGTTGCTTTGTTTTCTAGATGTTTCAGGAAACACCATACACTTCTCCTGAGTGGTTGTTGGCAATTTACATCCCGCCCATCAGCATAACAAGGCTCCCAGTTCTCCATGGCCTGTCCTGCCTTTCTGGATTTTACACTTTTTTCAGATGGCCCTTTTGACCGGGGGGAAGTGAGACTTCATTGTAGTGCAGATTTCCTTTGCAAGCTTGCTTGGTTGGCCAAAAAGGGCGTATGCGTTTTTTCCTGAATATATTCAGGAAAAAACGCATACGCCCTTTTTGGCCAAGTGCATCATTGTGGACGTTCTGCCTCTTTTCCTATGCTTTCAATGCAATTCCAGTCTACCTCCTGAAATCGGTTTCCTGCAATTCTGCCCCGCTTTCAAGTCCTCTTGGCAGCCTTACTTCAGTCTATTTTTGGACGATAGCTGTCATTTATAACTCTGCAGGTTTGTGAATTACAGTGCCCCTGAGCTCCTTTCTTCAACTCGCTTTCTTTTGAGCTGGCCGCAACACCGCAGGATGGCTTCAGGCCCTAATCTGGTTCCGGTACGGCACGCTGAGCCTTTGGTTATTTTCTCTTCCTGGTGGGAAATGAGAGTTAAATTTGCCCGTCGAGACACCTCCAGCTAGTCTCTCATTGGTTCTCGCTATTCCTGTTCATCTTCCGCAGAAATTGCAAACTGGGCCAAACAGGAGGTTAAAGGGACTGACTCTCCAAGTCGGGAGAGTGTTAGTAAAGCGTCTGGAATGTTGCACACGAGTACCAGGGTACGAAAACTGAGACATATTTGAAAACGTCTCCCGATCACATGGTTGATCATACTCTAGGTTCCACATGCATGTTTTAGCTGAAGGAAGAATACCTTAAACCTGGGTATTTGAAACCCGTGGAATGGGTACCATGTAATATGACTTCAAAGGGTCTTCATTTGCTCACCGAACCTCTCCAATCCTATCACTGCTGCGTTTATGCCCCTGTACACATGCTTGATTCTCTTTTGGAGACATAGCAATCCATAGGTTTTAAGATACTTACTAGTCAGGTACATTCTTAGGCGTTTAATATGGGGTGTTCAGTCCATTTCGTTGAGCAAGGAGTAGCTCTTGTCTATTCCATATTTGGCTTAAGGAACTTTATCTGTGCTCATTTCAATCTCTGGTTTTATGCAGCACCCCAACTCACCTTTCCCCTTAAGCAAGCATAAGTTGGTTTTCTAAATTTGAGACCCTGTTCTGTTCTGTAATTCAGTTCCTGTGTAGCCAAGTTTACATTCCGTGTATTAGTGATATCTTATGATGTTTCTTTTTCTGTGTGACTTATTTCAGTTAGAATCATCATACCTGAATCCACTCATTGTGCTGCTAAGGGCCTGATGACACAGATTTCATTGCTGAGTGATATTGCTTTGTAAGTAAATACCACAACTTCTTTATCCATTTTTCACTTTCTGCGATGTTGAACTTGTACTGTAAACGAGGTTCTTGTAAACAGAGCCGTTCCAAACTTTGGGGTGGCTGTGTCTTTTTGATTTTAATTTCCCTAAGCTATAGGACCATAAGTGGAAGTGCCCTAGGTTCTGTTGCTTTGTTTTTTAGTTGTTTCAGGAAACACCATACACTTCTCCCAAGTGGTTCTTGGCAATTTACATCCCGCCCATCAGCATAACAAGGCTCCCAGTTCTCCATGGCCTGTCCTGTCTTTCTGGATTTTACACTTTTTTCAGATGGCCCTTTTGACCGGGGGGAAGTGAGACTTCATTGTAGTGCAGATTTCCTTTGCAAGTTTGCTTGGTTGGCCAAAAAGGGCGTATGCGTTTTTTCCTGAATATATTCAGGAAAAAACGCATACGCCCTTTTTGGCCAAGTGCATCATTGTGGACGTTCTGCCTCTTTTCCTATGCTTTCAATGCAATTTCAGTCTACCTCCTGAAATTGGTTTCCTGCAATTCTGCCCCGCTTTCAAGTCCTCTAGGCAGCCTTACTTCAGTCTATTTTTGGACGATAGCTGTCATTTATAACTCTGCAGGTTTGTGAATTACAGTGCCCCTGAGCTCCTTTCTTCAACACGCTTTCTTGTGAGCTGGCCGCAACACCGCAGGATGGCTTCAGGCCCTAATCTGGTTCCGGCCCGGCATGCTGAGCCTTTGGTTAATTCCTCTTCCTGGTGGGAAATGAGAGTTGAATTTGCCCGTCCAGACACCTCCAGCTAGCCTCTCATTGGTTCTCGCTATTCCTGTTCATCTTCCACAGAAATTGCAAACTGGGCCAAACAGGAGGTTAAAGGGACTGACTCTCCAAGTCGGGAGAGTGTTAGTAAAGCGTCTGGAATGTTGCACCCGAGTACCAGGGGAGGAAAACTGAGACATATTTGAACACGTCTCCCGTTCACATGGTTGATCGTACTCTGGGTTCCACATGCATGTTTTAGCTGAAGGAAGAATACCTTAAACCTGGAGAGTTGAGACCCGTGTAATGGGTACCATGCAATATGACTTCAAAGGGTCTTCATTTGCTCACCGAACCTCTCCAATCCTATCACTGCTGCGTTTATGCCCCTGTACACACGCTTGATTCTCTTTTGGAGACATAGCAATCCATAGGTTTTAAGATACTTACTAGTCAGGTACATTCTTAGGCGTTTAATATGGGGTTTTGAGTCCATTTCGTTGAGCAAGGAGTAGCTCTTGTCTATTCCATATTTGGCTTAAGGAACTTTATCTGTGCTCATTTCAATCTCTGGTTTTATGCAGCACCCCAACTCACCTTTCCCCTTAAGCAAGCATTAGTTGGTTTTCTAAATTTGAGACCCTGTTCTGTTTTGGAATGCAGTTCCTGTGTAGCCAAGTTTACATTCCGTGTATTAGTGATATCTTATGATGTTTCTTTTTCTGTGTGACTTATTTCAGTTAGAATCATCATACCTGAATCCACTCATTGTGCTGCTAAGGGCCTGATGACACAGATTTCATTGCTGAGTGATATTGCTTTGTAAGTAAATACCACAACTTCTTTATCCATTTTTCACTTTCTGCGATGTTGAACTTGTACTGTAAACGAGGTTCTTGTAAACAGAGCCGTTCCAAACTTTGGGGTGGCTGTGTCTTTTTCATTTTAATTTCCCTAAGCTATAGGACCATAAGTGGAAGTGCCCTAGGTTCTGTTGCTTTGTTTTTTAGTTGTTTCAGGAAACACCATACACTTCTCCCAAGTGGTTCTTGGCAATTTACATCCCGCCCATCAGCATAACAAGGCTCCCAGTTCTCCATGGCCTGTCCTGCCTTTCTGGATTTTACACTTTTTTCAGATGGCCCTTTTGACCGGGGGGAAGTGAGACTTCATTGTAGTGCAGATTTCCTTTGCAAGCTTGCTTGGTTGGCCAAAAAGGGCGTATGCGTTTTTTCCTGAATATATTCAGGAAAAAACGCATACGCCCTTTTTGGCCAAGTGCATCATTGTGGACGTTCTGCCTCTTTTCCTATGCTTTCAATGCAACTCCAGTCTACCTCCTGAAATCGGTTTCCTGCAATTCTGCCCCGCTTTCAAGTCCTCTTGGCAGCCTTACTTCAGTCTATTTTTGGACGATAGCTGTCATTTATAACTCTGCAGGTTTGTGAATTACAGTGCCCCTGAGCTCCTTTCTTCAACTCGCTTTCTTGTGACCTGGCCGCAACACCGCAGGATGGCTTCAGGCCCTAATCTGGTTCCGGCCCGGCATGCTGAGCCTTTGGTTAATTCCTCTTCCTGGTGGGAAATGAGAGTTGAATTTGCCCGTCCAGACACCTCCAGCTAGCCTCTCATTGGTTCTCGCTATTCCTGTTCATCTTCCGCAGAAATTGCAAACTGGGCCAAACAGGAGGTTAAAGGGACTGACTCTCCAAGTCGGGAGAGTGTTAGTAAAGCGTCTGGAATGTTGCACACGAGTACCAGGGGAGGAAAACTGAGACATATTTGAACACGTCTCCCGTTCACATGGTTGATCGTACTCTGGGTTCCACATGCATGTTTTAGCTGAAGGAAGAATACCTTAAACCTGGAGAGTTGAGACCCGTGTAATGGGTACCATGCAATATGACTTCAAAGGGTCTTCATTTGCTCACCGAACCTCTCCAATCCTATCACTGCTGCGTTTATGCCCCTGTACACACGCTTGATTCTCTTTTGGAGACATAGCAATCCATAGGTTTTAAGATACTTACTAGTCAGGTACATTCTTAGGCGTTTAATATGGGGTTTTGAGTCCATTTCGTTGAGCAAGGAGTAGCTCTTGTCTATTCCATATTTGGCTTAAGGAACTTTATCTGTGCTCATTTCAATCTCTGGTTTTATGCAGCACCCCAACTCACCTTTCCCCTTAAGCAAGCATTAGTTGGTTTTCTAAATTTGAGACCCTGTTCTGTTTTGGAATGCAGTTCCTGTGTAGCCAAGTTTACATTCCGTGTATTAGTGATATCTTATGATGTTTCTTTTTCTGTGTGACTTATTTCAGTTAGAATCATCATACCTGAATCCACTCATTGTGCTGCTAAGGGCCTGATGACACAGATTTCATTGCTGAGTGATATTGCTTTGTAAGTAAATACCACAACTTCTTTATCCATTTTTCACTTTCTGCGATGTTGAACTTGTACTGTAAACGAGGTTCTTGTAAACAGAGCCGTTCCAAACTTTGGGGTGGCTGTGTCTTTTTCATTTTAATTTCCCTAAGCTATAGGACCATAAGTGGAAGTGCCCTAGGTTCTGTTGCTTTGTTTTTTAGTTGTTTCAGGAAACACCATACACTTCTCCCAAGTGGTTCTTGGCAATTTACATCCCGCCCATCAGCATAACAAGGCTCCCAGTTCTCCATGGCCTGTCCTGCCTTTCTGGATTTTACACTTTTTTCAGATGGCCCTTTTGACCGGGGGGAAGTGAGACTTCATTGTAGTGCAGATTTCCTTTGCAAGCTTGCTTGGTTGGCCAAAAAGGGCGTATGCGTTTTTTCCTGAATATATTCAGGAAAAAACGCATACGCCCTTTTTGGCCAAGTGCATCATTGTGGACGTTCTGCCTCTTTTCCTATGCTTTCAATGCAACTCCAGTCTACCTCCTGAAATCGGTTTCCTGCAATTCTGCCCCGCTTTCAAGTCCTCTTGGCAGCCTTACTTCAGTCTATTTTTGGACGATAGCTGTCATTTATAACTCTGCAGGTTTGTGAATTACAGTGCCCCTGAGCTCCTTTCTTCAACTCGCTTTCTTGTGACCTGGCCGCAACACCGCAGGATGGCTTCAGGCCCTAATCTGGTTCCGGCCCGGCATGCTGAGCCTTTGGTTAATTCCTCTTCCTGGTGGGAAATGAGAGTTGAATTTGCCCGTCCAGACACCTCCAGCTAGCCTCTCATTGGTTCTCGCTATTCCTGTTCATCTTCCGCAGAAATTGCAAACTGGGCCAAACAGGAGGTTAAAGGGACTGACTCTCCAAGTCGGGAGAGTGTTAGTAAAGCGTCTGGAATGTTGCACACGAGTACCAGGGGAGGAAAACTGAGACATATTTGAACACGTCTCCCGTTCACATGGTTGATCGTACTCTGGGTTCCACATGCATGTTTTAGCTGAAGGAAGAATACCTTAAACCTGGAGAGTTGAGACCCGTGTAATGGGTACCATGCAATATGACTTCAAAGGGTCTTCATTTGCTCACCGAACCTCTCCAATCCTATCACTGCTGCGTTTATGCCCCTGTACACACGCTTGATTCTCTTTTGGAGACATAGCAATCCATAGGTTTTAAGATACTTACTAGTCAGGTACATTCTTAGGCGTTTAATATGGGGTTTTGAGTCCATTTCGTTGAGCAAGGAGTAGCTCTTGTCTATTCCATATTTGGCTTAAGGAACTTTATCTGTGCTCATTTCAATCTCTGGTTTTATGCAGCACCCCAACTCATCTTTCCCCTTAAGCAAGCATAAGTTGGTTTTCTAAATTTGAGACCCTGTTCTGTTTTGGAATGCAGTTCCTGTGTAGCCAAGTTTACATTCCGTGTATTAGTGATATCTTATGATGTTTCTTTTTCTGTGTGACTTATTTCAGTTAGAATCATCATACCTGAATCCACTCATTGTGCTGCTAAGGGCCTGATGACACAGATTTCATTGCTGAGTGATATTGCTTTGTAAGTAAATACCACAACTTCTTTATCCATTTTTCACTTTCTGCGATGTTGAACTTGTACTGTAAACGAGGTTCTTGTAAACAGAGCCGTTCCAAACTTTGGGGTGGCTGTGTCTTTTTGATTTTAATTTCCCTAAGCTATAGGACCATAAGTGGAAGTGCCCTAGGTTCTGTTGCTTTGTTTTTTAGTTGTTTCAGGAAACACCATACACTTCTCCCAAGTGGTTCTTGGCAATTTACATCCCACCCATCAGCATAACAAGGCTCCCAGTTCTCCATGGCCTGTCCTGCCTTTCTGGATTTTACACTTTTTTCAGATGGCCCTTTTGACCGGGGGGAAGTGAGACTTCATTGTAGTGCAGATTTCCTTTGCAAGCTTGCTTGGTTGGCCAAAAAGGGCGTATGCGTTTTTTCCTGAATATGTTCAGGAAAAAACGCATACGCCCTTTTTGGCCAAGTGCATCATTGTGGACGTTCTGCCTCTTTTCCTATGCTTTCAATGCAATTCCAGTCTACCTCCTGAAATCGGTTTCCTGCAATTCTGCCCCGCTTTCAAGTCCTCTTGGCAGCCTTACTTCAGTCTATTTTTGGACGATAGCTGTCATTTATAACTCTGCAGGTTTGTGAATTACAGTGCCCCTGAGCTCCTTTCTTCAACTCGCTTTCTTGTGACCTGGCCGCAACACCGCAGGATGGCTTCAGGCCCTAATCTGGTTCCGGCCCGGCATGCTGAGCCTTTGGTTAATTCCTCTTCCTGGTGGGAAATGAGAGTTGAATTTGCCCGTCCAGACACCTCCAGCTAGCCTCTCATTGGTTCTCGCTATTCCTGTTCATCTTCCGCAGAAATTGCAAACTGGGCCAAACAGGAGGTTAAAGGGACTGACTCTCCAAGTCGGGAGAGTGTTAGTAAAGCGTCTGGAATGTTGCACCCGAGTACCAGGGGAGGAAAACTGAGACATATTTGAACACGTCTCCCGTTCACATGGTTGATCATACTCTGGGTTCCACATGCATGTTTTAGCTGAAGGAAGAATACCTTAAACCTGGAGAGTTAAGACCCGTGTAATGGGTACCATGCAATATGACTTCAAAGGGTCTTCATTTGCTCACCGAACCTCTCCAATCCTATCACTGCTGCGTTTATGCCCCTGTACACACGCTTGATTCTCTTTTGGAGACATAGCAATCCATAGGTTTTAAGATACTTACTAGTCAGGTACATTCTTAGGCGTTTAATATGGGGTTTTGAGTCCATTTCGTTGAGCAAGGAGTAGCTCTTGTCTATTCCATATTTGCCTTAAGGAACTTTATCTGTGCTCATTTCAATCTCTGGTTTTATGCAGCACCCCAACTCACCTTTCCCCTTAAGCAAGCATAAGTTGGTTTTCTAAATTTGAGACCCTGTTCTGTTTTGGAATGCAGTTCCTGTGTAGCCAAGTTTACATTCCGTGTATTAGTGATATCTTATGATGTTTCTTTTTCTGTGTGACTTATTTCAGTTAGAATCATCATACCTGAATCCACTCATTGTGCTGCTAAGGGCCTGATGACACAGATTTCATTGCTGAGTGATATTGCTTTGTAAGTAAATACCACAACTTCTTTATCCATTTTTCACTTTCTGCGATGTTGAACTTGTACTGTAAACGAGGTTCTTGTAAACAGAGCCGTTCCAAACTTTGGGGTGGCTGTGTCTTTTTCATTTTAATTTCCCTAAGCTATAGGACCATAAGTGGAAGTGCCCTAGGCTCTGATGCTTTGTTTTTTAGATGTTTCAGGAAACACCATACACTTCTCCTGAGTGTCTGTTGGCAATTTACATCCCGCCCATCAGCATAACAAGGCTCCCAGTTCTCCATGGCCTGTCCTGCCTTTCTGGAGTTTACACTTTTTTCAGATGACCCTTTTGACCGGGGAGAAGTGAGACTTCATTGTAGTGCAGATTTCCTTTGCAAGTTTGCTTGGTTGGCCAAAAAGGGCGTATGCGTTTTTTCCTGAATATATTCAGGAAAAAACGCATACGCCCTTTTTGGCCAAGTGCATCATTGTGGACGTTCTGCCTCTTTTCCTATGCCTTCAATGCAATTCCAGTCTACCTCCTGAAATCGGTTTCCTGCAATTCTGCCCCGCTTTCAAGTCCTCTTGGCAGCCTTACTTCAGTCTATTTTTGGACGATAGCTGTCATTTATAACTCTGCAGGTTTGTGAATTACAGTGCCCCTGAGCTCCTTTCTTCAACTCGCTTTCTTGTGGCCTGGCCGCAACACCGCAGGATGTCTACAGGCCCTAATCTGGTTCCGGCACGGCACGCTGAGCCTTTGGTTAATTCCTCTTCCTGGTGGGAAATGAGAGTTAAATTTGCCCATCCAGACACCTCCAGCTAGTCTCTCATTGGTTCTCGCTATTCCTGTTCATCTTCCACAGAAATTGCAAACTGGGCCAAACAGGAGGTTAAAGGGACTGACTCTCCAAGTGGGGAGAGTGTTAGTAAAGCGTCTGGAATGTTGAACCCGAGTACCAGTGTACGAAAACTGAGACATATTTGAACACGTCTCCCGATCACATGGTTGATCATAATCTAGGTTCCACATGCATGTTTTAGCTGAAGGAACAATACCTTAAACCTGGGTACTTGAGACCCGTGGAATGGGTACCATGCAATATGACTTCAAAGGGTCTTCATTTGCTCACCGAACCTCTCCAATCCTATCACTGCTGCTTTTATGCCCCTGTACACACGCTTGATTCTCTTTTGGAGACATAGCAATCCATAGGTTTTAAGATACTTACTAGTCAGGTACATTCTTAGGCGTTTAATATGGGGTTTTGAGTCCATTTCGTTGAGCAAGGAGTAGCTCTTGTCTATTCCATATTTGGCTTAAGGAACTTTATCTGTGCTCATTTCAATCTCTGGTTTTATGCAGCACCCCAACTCACCTTTCCCCTTAAGCAAGCATAAGTTGGTTTTCTAAATTTGAGACCCTGTTCTGTTTTGGAATGCAGTTCCTGTGTAGCCAAGTTTACATTCCGTGTATTAGTGATATCTTATGATGTTTCTTTTTCTGTGTGACTTATTTCAGTTAGAATCATCATACCTGAATCCACTCATTGTGCTGCTAAGGGCCTGATGACACAGATTTCATTGCTGAGTGATATTGCTTTGTAAGTAAATACCACAACTTCTTTATCCATTTTTCACTTTCTGCGATGTTGAACTTGTACTGTAAACGAGGTTCTTGTAAACAGAGCCATTCCAAACTTTGGGGTGGCTGTGTCTTTTTCATTTTAATTTCCCTAAGCTATAGGACCATAAGTGGAAGTGCCCTAGGTTCTGTTGCTTTGTTTTTTAGTTGTTTCAGGAAACACCATACACTTCTCCCAAGTGGTTCTTGGCAATTTACATCCCACCCATCAGCATAACAAGGCTCCCAGTTCTCCATGGCCTGTCCTGCCTTTCTGGATTTTACCCTTTTTCAGATGGCCCTTTTGACCGGGGGAAGTGAGACTTCATTGTAGTGCAGATTTCCTTTGCAAGCTTGCTTGGTTGGCCAAAAAGGGCGTATGCGTTTTTTCCTGAATATATTCAGGAAAAAACGCATACGCCCTTTTTGGCCAAGTGCATCATTGTGGACGTTCTGCCTCTTTTCCTATGCTTTCAATGCAATTCCCGTCTACCTCCTGAAATCGGTTTCCTGCAATTCTGCCCCGCTTTCAAGTCCTCTTGGCAGCCTTACTTCAGTCTATTTTTGGACGATAGCTGTCATTTATAACTCTGCAGGTTTGTGAATTACAGTGCCCCTGAGCTCCTTTCTTCAACTCGCTTTCTTTTGACCTGGCCGCAACACCGCAGGATGGCTTCAGGCCCTAATCTGGTTCCGGCCCGGCATGCTGAGCCTTTGGTTAATTCCTCTTCCTGGTGGGAAATGAGAGTTGAATTTGCCCGTCCAGACACCTCCAGCTAGCCTCTCATTGGTTCTCGCTATTCCTGTTCATCTTCCGCAGAAATTGCAAACTGGGCCAAACAGGAGGTTAAAGGGACTGACTCTCCAAGTCGGGAGAGTGTTAGTAAAGCGTCTGGAATGTTGCACACGAGTACCAGGGGAGGAAAACTGAGACATATTTGAACACGTCTCCCGTTCACATGGTTGATCATACTCTGGGTTCCACATGCATGTTTTAGCTGAAGGAAGAATACCTTAAACCTGGAGAGTTGAGACCCGTGTAATGGGTACCATGCAATATGACTTCAAAGGGTCTTCATTTGCTCACCGAACCTCTCCAATCCTATCACTGCTGCGTTTATGCCCCTGTACACACGCTTGATTCTCTTTTGGAGACATAGCAATCCATAGGTTTTAAGATACTTACTAGTCAGGTACATTCTTAGGCGTTTAATATGGGGTTTTGAGTCCATTTCGTTGAGCAAGGAGTAGCTCTTGTCTATTCCATATTTGGCTTAAGGAACTTTATCTGTGCTCATTTCAATCTCTGGTTTTATGCAGCACCCCAACTCACCTTTCCCCTTAAGCAAGCATAAGTTGGTTTTCTAAATTTGAGACCCTGTTCTGTTTTGGAATGCAGTTCCTGTGTAGCCAAGTTTACATTCCGTGTATTAGTGATATCTTATGATGTTTCTTTTTCTGTGTGACTTATTTCAGTTAGAATCATCATACCTGAATCCACTCATTGTGCTGCTAAGGGCCTGATGACACAGATTTCATTGCTGAGTGATATTGCTTTGTAAGTAAATACCACAACTTCTTTATCCATTTTTCACTTTCTACGATGTTGAACTTGTACTGTAAACGAGGTTCTTGTAAACAGAGCCGTTCCAAACTTTGGGGTGGCTGTGTCTTTTTCATTTTAATTTCCCTAAGCTATAGGACCATAAGTGGAAGTGCCCTAGGTTCTGTTGCTTTGTTTTTTAGTTGTTTCAGGAAACACCATACACTTCTCCCAAGTGGTTCTTGGCAATTTACATCCCGCCCATCAGCATAACAAGGCTCCCAGTTCTCCATGGCCTGTCCTGCCTTTCTGGAGTTTACACTTTTTTCAGATGGCCCTTTTGACCGGGGGGAAGTGAGACTTCATTGTAGTGCAGATTTCCTTTGCAAGCTTGCTTGGTTGGCCAAAAAGGGCGTATGCGTTTTTTCCTGAATATATTCAGGAAAAAACGCATACGCCCTTTTTGGCCAAGTGCATCATTGTGGACGTTCTGCCTCTTTTCCTATGCTTTCAATGCAATTCCAGTCTACCTCCTGAAATCGGTTTCCTGCAATTCTGCCCCGCTTTCAAGTCCTCTTGGCAGCCTTACTTCAGTCTATTTTTGGACGATAGCTGTCATTTATAACTCTGCAGGTTTGTGAATTACAGTGCCCCTGAGCTCCTTTCTTCAACTCGCTTTCTTGTGACCTGGCCGCAACACCGCAGGATGGCTTCAGGCCCTAATCTGGTTCCGGCCCGGCATGCTGAGCCTTTGGTTAATTCCTCTTCCTGGTGGGAAATGAGAGTTGAATTTGCCCGTCCAGACACCTCCAGCTAGCCCCTCATTGGTTCTCGCTATTCCTGTTCATCTTCCACAGAAATTGCAAACTGGGCCAAACAGGAGGTTAAAGGGACTGACTCTCCAAGTCGGGAGAGTGTTAGTAAAGCGTCTGGAATGTTGCACCCGAGTACCAGGGGAGGAAAACTGAGACATATTTGAACACGTCTCCCGTTCACATGGTTGATCATACTCTGGGTTCCACATGCATGTTTTAGCTGAAGGAAGAATACCTTAAACCTGGAGAGTTGAGACCCGTGTAATGGGTACCATGCAATATGACTTCAAAGGGTCTTCATTTGCTCACCGAACCTCTCCAATCCTATCACTGCTGCGTTTATGCCCCTGTACACACGCTTGATTCTCTTTTGGAGACATAGCAATCCATAGGTTTTAAGATACTTACTAGTCAGGTACATTCTTAGGCGTTTAATATGGGGTTTTGAGTCCATTTCGTTGAGCAAGGAGTAGCTCTTGTCTATTCCATATTTGGCTTAAGGAACTTTATATGTGCTCATTTCAATCTCTGGTTTTATGCAGCACCCCAACTCACCTTTCCCCTTAAGCAAGCATAAGTTGGTTTTCTAAATTTGAGACCCTGTTCTGTTTTGGAATGCAGTTCCTGTGTAGCCAAGTTTACATTCCGTGTATTAGTGATATCTTATGATGTTTCTTTTTCTGTGTGACTTATTTCAGTTAGAATCATCATACCTGAATCCACTCATTGTGCTGCTAAGGGCCTGATGACACAGATTTCATTGCTGAGTGATATTGCTTTGTAAGTAAATACCACAACTTCTTTATCCATTTTTCACTTTCTGCGATGTTGAACTTGTACTGTAAACGAGGTTCTTGTAAACAGAGCCGTTCCAAACTTTGGGGTGGCTGTGTCTTTTTCATTTTAATTTCCCTAAGCTATAGGACCATAAGTGGAAGTGCCCTAGGTTCTGTTGCTTTGTTTTTTAGTTGTTTCAGGAAACACCATACACTTCTCCCAAGTGGTTCTTGGCAATTTACATCCCGCCCATCAGCATAACAAGGCTCCCAGTTCTCCATGGCCTGTCCTGCCTTTCTGGATTTTACACTTTTTTCAGATGGCCCTTTTGACCGGGGGGAAGTGAGACTTCATTGTAGTGCAGATTTCCTTTGCAAGCTTGCTTGGTTGGCCAAAAAGGGCGTATGCGTTTTTTCCTGAATATATTCAGGAAAAAACGCATACGCCCTTTTTGGCCAAGTGCATCATTGTGGACGTTCTGCCTCTTTTCCTTTGCTTTCAATGCAACTCCAGTCTACCTCCTGAAATCGGTTTCCTGCAATTCTGCCCCGCTTTCAAGTCCTCTTGGCAGCCTTACTTCAGTCTATTTTTGGACGATAGCTGTCATTTATAACTCTGCAGGTTTGTGAATTACAGTGCCCCTGAGCTCCTTTCTTCAACTCGCTTTCTTGTGACCTGGCCGCAACACCGCAGGATGGCTTCAGGCCCTAATCTGGTTCCGGCCCGGCATGCTGAGCCTTTGGTTAATTCCTCTTCCTGGTGGGAAATGAGAGTTGAATTTGCCCGTCCAGACACCTCCAGCTAGCCTCTCATTGGTTCTCGCTATTCCTGTTCATCTTCCGCAGAAATTGCAAACTGGGCCAAACAGGAGGTTAAAGGGACTGACTCTCCAAGTCGGGAGAGTGTTAGTAAAGCGTCTGGAATGTTGCACACGAGTACCAGGGGAGGAAAACTGAGACATATTTGAACACGTCTCCCGTTCACATGGTTGATCGTACTCTGGGTTCCACATGCATGTTTTAGCTGAAGGAAGAATACCTTAAACCTGGAGAGTTGAGACCCGTGTAATGGGTACCATGCAATATGACTTCAAAGGGTCTTCATTTGCTCACCGAACCTCTCCAATCCTATCACTGCTGCGTTTATGCCCCTGTACACACGCTTGATTCTCTTTTGGCGACATAGCAATCCATAGGTTTTAAGATACTTACTAGTCAGGTACATTCTTAGGCGTTTAATATGGGGTTTTGAGTCCATTTCGTTGAGCAAGGAGTAGCTCTTGTCTATTCCATATTTGGCTTAAGGAACTTTATCTGTGCTCATTTCAATCTCTGGTTTTATGCAGCACCCCAACTCACCTTTCCCCTTAAGCAAGCATAAGTTGGTTTTCTAAATTTGAGACCCTGTTCTGTTTTGGAATGCAGTTCCTGTGTAGCCAAGTTTACATTCCGTGTATTAGTGATATCTTATGATGTTTCTTTTTCTGTGTGACTTATTTCAGTTAGAATCATCATACCTGAATCCACTCATTGTGCTGCTAAGGGCCTGATGACACAGATTTCATTGCTGAGTGATATTGCTTTGTAAGTAAATACCACAACTTCTTTATCCATTTTTCACTTTCTGCGATGTTGAACTTGTACTGTAAACGAGGTTCTTGTAAACAGAGCCGTTCCAAACTTTGGGGTGGCTGTGTCTTTTTGATTTTAATTTCCCTAAGCTATAGGACCATAAGTGGAAGTGCCCTAGGTTCTGTTGCTTTGTTTTTTAGTTGTTTCAGGAAACACCATACACTTCTCCCAAGTGGTTCTTGGCAATTTACATCCCACCCATCAGCATAACAAGGCTCCCAGTTCTCCATGGCCTGTCCTGCCTTTCTGGATTTTACACTTTTTTCAGATGGCCCTTTTGACCGGGGGGAAGTGAGACTTCATTGTAGTGCAGATTTCCTTTGCAAGCTTGCTTGGTTGGCCAAAAAGGGCGTATGCGTTTTTTCCTGAATATATTCAGGAAAAAACGCATACGCCCTTTTTGGCCAAGTGCATCATTGTGGACGTTCTGCCTCTTTTCCTATGCTTTCAATGCAATTCCAGTCTACCTCCTGAAATCGGTTTCCTGCAATTCTGCCCCGCTTTCAAGTCCTCTTGGCAGCCTTACTTCAGTCTATTTTTGGACGATAGCTGTCATTTATAACTCTGCAGGTTTGTGAATTACAGTGCCCCTGAGCTCCTTTCTTCAACTCGCTTTCTTGTGACCTGGCCGCAACACCGCAGGATGGCTTCAGGCCCTAATCTGGTTCCGGCCCGGCATGCTGAGCCTTTGGTTAATTCCTCTTCCTGGTGGGAAATGAGAGTTGAATTTGCCCGTCCAGACACCTCCAGCTAGCCTCTCATTGGTTCTCGCTATTCCTGTTCATCTTCCGCAGAAATTGCAAACTGGGCCAAACAGGAGGTTAAAGGGACTGACTCTCCAAGTCGGGAGAGTGTTAGTAAAGCGTCTGGAATGTTGCACCCGAGTACCAGGGGAGGAAAACTGAGACATATTTGAACACGTCTCCCGTTCACATGGTTGATCATACTCTGGGTTCCACATGCATGTTTTAGCTGAAGGAAGAATACCTTAAACCTGGAGAGTTGAGACCCGTGTAATGGGTACCATGCAATATGACTTCAAAGGGTCTTCATTTGCTCACCGAACCTCTCCAATCCTATCACTGCTGCGTTTATGCCCCTGTACACACGCTTGATTCTCTTTTGGAGACATAGCAATCCATAGGTTTTAAGATACTTACTAGTCAGGTACATTCTTAGGCGTTTAATATGGGGTTTTGAGTCCATTTCGTTGAGCAAGGAGTAGCTCTTGTCTATTCCATATTTGGCTTAAGGAACTTTATCTGTGCTCATTTCAATCTCTGGTTTTATGCAGCACCCCAACTCACCTTTCCCCTTAAGCAAGCATAAGTTGGTTTTCTAAATTTGAGACCCTGTTCTGTTTTGGAATGCAGTTCCTGTGTAGCCAAGTTTACATTCCGTGTATTAGTGATATCTTATGATGTTTCTTTTTCTGTGTGACTTATTTCAGTTAGAATCATCATACCTGAATCCACTCATTGTGCTGCTAAGGGCCTGATGACACAGATTTCATTGCTGAGTGATATTGCTTTGTAAGTAAATACCACAACTTCTTTATCCATTTTTCACTTTCTGCGATGTTGAACTTGTACTGTAAACGAGGTTCTTGTAAACAGAGCCGTTCCAAACTTTGGGGTGGCTGTGTCTTTTTCATTTTAATTTCCCTAAGCTATAGGACCATAAGTGGAAGTGCCCTAGGCTCTGATGCTTTGTTTTTTAGATGTTTCAGGAAACACCATACACTTCTCCTGAGTGTCTGTTGGCAATTTACATCCCGCCCATCAGCATAACAAGGCTCCCAGTTCTCCATGGCCTGTCCTGCCTTTCTGGAGTTTACACTTTTTTCAGATGACCCTTTTGACCGGGGAGAAGTGAGACTTCATTGTAGTGCAGATTTCCTTTGCAAGTTTGCTTGGTTGGCCAAAAAGGGCGTATGCGTTTTTTCCTGAATATATTCAGGAAAAAACGCATACGCCCTTTTTGGCCAAGTGCATCATTGTGGACGTTCTGCCTCTTTTCCTATGCCTTCAATGCAATTCCAGTCTACCTCCTGAAATCGGTTTCCTGCAATTCTGCCCCGCTTTCAAGTCCTCTTGGCAGCCTTACTTCAGTCTATTTTTGGACGATAGCTGTCATTTATAACTCTGCAGGTTTGTGAATTACAGTGCCCCTGAGCTCCTTTCTTCAACTCGCTTTCTTGTGGCCTGGCCGCAACACCGCAGGATGTCTACAGGCCCTAATCTGGTTCCGGCACGGCACGCTGAGCCTTTGGTTAATTCCTCTTCCTGGTGGGAAATGAGAGTTAAATTTGCCCATCCAGACACCTCCAGCTAGTCTCTCATTGGTTCTCGCTATTCCTGTTCATCTTCCACAGAAATTGCAAACTGGGCCAAACAGGAGGTTAAAGGGACTGACTCTCCAAGTGGGGAGAGTGTTAGTAAAGCGTCTGGAATGTTGAACCCGAGTACCAGGGTACGAAAACTGAGACATATTTGAACACGTCTCCCGATCACATGGTTGATCATAATCTAGGTTCCACATGCATGTTTTAGCTGAAGGAACAATACCTTAAACCTGGAGAGTTGAGACCCGTGGAATGGGTACCATGCAATATGACTTCAAAGGGTCTTCATTTGCTCACCGAACCTCTCCAATCCTATCACTGCTGCTTTTATGCCCCTGTACACACGCTTGATTCTCTTTTGGAGACATAGCAATCCATAGGTTTTAAGATACTTACTAGTCAGGTACATTCTTAGGCGTTTAATATGGGGTTTTGAGTCCATTTCGTTGAGCAAGGAGTAGCTCTTGTCTATTCCATATTTGGCTTAAGGAACTTTATCTGTGCTCATTTCAATCTCTGGTTTTATGCAGCACCCCAACTCACCTTTCCCCTTAAGCAAGCATAAGTTGGTTTTCTAAATTTGAGACCCTGTTCTGTTTTGGAATGCAGTTCCTGTGTAGCCAAGTTTACATTCCGTGTATTAGTGATATCTTATGATGTTTCTTTTTCTGTGTGACTTATTTCAGTTAGAATCATCATACCTGAATCCACTCATTGTGCTGCTAAGGGCCTGATGACACAGATTTCATTGCTGAGTGATATTGCTTTGTAAGTAAATACCACAACTTCTTTATCCATTTTTCACTTTCTGCGATGTTGAACTTGTACTGTAAACGAGGTTCTTGTAAACAGAGCCATTCCAAACTTTGGGGTGGCTGTGTCTTTTTCATTTTAATTTCCCTAAGCTATAGGACCATAAGTGGAAGTGCCCTAGGTTCTGTTGCTTTGTTTTTTAGTTGTTTCAGGAAACACCATACACTTCTCCCAAGTGGTTGTTGGCAATTTACATCCCGCCCATCAGCATAACAAGGCTCCCAGTTCTCCATGGCCTGTCCTGCCTTTCTGGATTTTACCCTTTTTCAGATGGCCCTTTTGACCGGGGGAAGTGAGACTTCATTGTAGTGCAGATTTCCTTTGCAAGCTTGCTTGGTTGGCCAAAAAGGGCGTATGCGTTTTTTCCTGAATATATTCAGGAAAAAACGCATACGCCCTTTTTGGCCAAGTGCATCATTGTGGACGTTCTGCCTCTTTTCCTATGCTTTCAATGCAATTCCCGTCTACCTCCTGAAATCGGTTTCCTGCAATTCTGCCCCGCTTTCAAGTCCTCTTGGCAGCCTTACTTCAGTCTATTTTTGGACGATAGCTGTCATTTATAACTCTGCAGGTTTGTGAATTACAGTGCCCCTGAGCTCCTTTCTTCAACTCGCTTTCTTTTGACCTGGCCGCAACACCGCAGGATGGCTTCAGGCCCTAATCTGGTTCCGGCCCGGCATGCTGAGCCTTTGGTTAATTCCTCTTCCTGGTGGGAAATGAGAGTTGAATTTGCCCGTCCAGACACCTCCAGCTAGCCTCTCATTGGTTCTCGCTATTCCTGTTCATCTTCCGCAGAAATTGCAAACTGGGCCAAACAGGAGGTTAAAGGGACTGACTCTCCAAGTCGGGAGAGTGTTAGTAAAGCGTCTGGAATGTTGCACCCGAGTACCAGGGGAGGAAAACTGAGACATATTTGAACACGTCTCCCGTTCACATGGTTGATCATACTCTGGGTTCCACATGCATGTTTTAGCTGAAGGAAGAATACCTTAAACCTGGAGAGTTGAGACCCGTGTAATGGGTACCATGCAATATGACTTCAAAGGGTCTTCATTTGCTCACCGAACCTCTCCAATCCTATCACTGCTGCGTTTATGCCCCTGTACACACGCTTGATTCTCTTTTGGAGACATAGCAATCCATAGGTTTTAAGATACTTACTAGTCAGGTACATTCTTAGGCGTTTAATATGGGGTTTTGAGTCCATTTCGTTGAGCAAGGAGTAGCTCTTGTCTATTCCATATTTGGCTTAAGGAACTTTATCTGTGCTCATTTCAATCTCTGGTTTTATGCAGCACCCCAACTCACCTTTCCCCTTAAGCAAGCATAAGTTGGTTTTCTAAATTTGAGACCCTGTTCTGTTTTGGAATGCAGTTCCTGTGTAGCCAAGTTTACATTCCGTGTATTAGTGATATCTTATGATGTTTCTTTTTCTGTGTGACTTATTTCAGTTAGAATCATCATACCTGAATCCACTCATTGTGCTGCTAAGGGCCTGATGACACAGATTTCATTGCTGAGTGATATTGCTTTGTAAGTAAATACCACAACTTCTTTATCCATTTTTCACTTTCTACGATGTTGAACTTGTACTGTAAACGAGGTTCTTGTAAACAGAGCCGTTCCAAACTTTGGGGTGGCTGTGTCTTTTTCATTTTAATTTCCCTAAGCTATAGGACCATAAGTGGAAGTGCCCTAGGTTCTGTTGCTTTGTTTTTTAGTTGTTTCAGGAAACACCATACACTTCTCCCAAGTGGTTCTTGGCAATTTACATCCCGCCCATCAGCATAACAAGGCTCCCAGTTCTCCATGGCCTGTCCTGCCTTTCTGGAGTTTACACTTTTTTCAGATGGCCCTTTTGACCGGGGGGAAGTGAGACTTCATTGTAGTGCAGATTTCCTTTGCAAGCTTGCTTGGTTGGCCAAAAAGGGCGTATGCGTTTTTTCCTGAATATATTCAGGAAAAAACGCATACGCCCTTTTTGGCCAAGTGCATCATTGTGGACGTTCTGCCTCTTTTCCTATGCTTTCAATGCAATTCCAGTCTACCTCCTGAAATCGGTTTCCTGCAATTCTGCCCCGCTTTCAAGTCCTCTTGGCAGCCTTACTTCAGTCTATTTTTGGACGATAGCTGTCATTTATAACTCTGCAGGTTTGTGAATTACAGTGCCCCTGAGCTCCTTTCTTCAACTCGCTTTCTTGTGACCTTGCCGCAACACCGCAAGATGGCTTCAGGCCCTAATCTGGTTCCGGCACGGCACGCTGAGCCTTTGGTTAATTCCTATTCCTGGTGGGAAATGAGAGTTAAATTTGCCCATCCAGACACCTCCAGGTAGTCTCTCATTGGTTCTCGCTATTCCTGTTCATCTTCCGCAGAAATTGCAAACTGGGCCAAACAGGAGGTTAAAGGGACTGACTCTCCAAGTGGGGAGAGTGTTAGTAAAGCGTCTGGAATGTTGCACCCGAGTACCAGGGGAGGAAAACTGAGACATATTTGAACACGTCTCCCATTCACATGGTTGATCATACTCTGGGTTCCATATGCATGTTTTAGCTGAAGGAAGAATACCTTAAACCTGGAGAGTTAAGACCCGTGTAATGGGTACCATGCAATATGACTTCAAAGGGTCTTCATTTGCTCACCGAACCTCTCCAATCCTATCACTGCTGCGTTTATGCCCCTGTACACATGCTTGATTCTCTTTCGGAGACATAGCAATCCATAGGTTTTAAGATACTTACTAGTCAGGTACATTCTTAGGCGTTTAATATGGGATTTTGAGATCATTTCGTTGAGCAAGGAGTAGCTCTTGTCTATTCCATATTTGGCTTAAGGAACTTTATCTGTGCTCATTTCAATCTCTGGTTTTATGCAGCACCCCAACTCACCTTTCCCCTTAAGCAAGCATAAGTTGGTTTTCTAAATTTGAGACCCTGTTCTGTTTTGGAATGCAGTTCCTGTGTAGCCAAGTTTACATTCCGTGTATTAGTGATATCTTATGATGTTTCTTTTTCTGTGTGACTTATTTCAGTTAGAATCATCATACCTGAATCCACTCATTATGCTGCTACGGGCCTGATGACATAGATTTAATTGCTGAGTGATACTGCATTGTACGTAAGTACCACAAGTTCTTTATCCATTTTTCACTTTCTGTGATATTGAACTTGTACGGTAAACGAGGTTCTTGTAAACGGAGGCGTCCCAAACTTTGGGGTGGCTGTGTCTTTTTCATTTTAATTTCCCTAAACTATAGGACCATAAGTGGAAGTGCCCTAGGCTCTGATGCTTTGTTTTTTAGATGTTTCAGGAAACACCATACACTTCTCCTGAGTGTCTGTTGGCAATTTACATCCCGCCCATCAGCATAACAAGGCTCCCAGTTCTCCATGGCCTGTCCTGCCTTTCTGGAGTTTACACTTTTTTCAGATGACCCTTTTGACCGGGGAGAAGTGAGACTTCATTGTAGTGCAGATTTCCTTTGCAAGTTTGCTTGGTTGGCCAAAAAGGGCGTATGCGTTTTTTCCTGAATATATTCAGGAAAAAACGCATACGCCCTTTTTGGCCAAGTGCATCATTGTGGACGTTCTGCCTCTTTTCCTATGCCTTCAATGCAATTCCAGTCTACCTCCTGAAATCGGTTTCCTGCAATTCTGCCCCGCTTTCAAGTCCTCTTGGCAGCCTTACTTCAGTCTATTTTTGGACGATAGCTGTCATTTATAACTCTGCAGGTTTGTGAATTACAGTGCCCCTGAGCTCCTTTCTTCAACTCGCTTTCTTGTGACCTGGCCGCAACACCGCAGGATGTCTACAGGCCCTAATCTGGTTCCGGCACGGCACGCTGAGCCTTTGGTTAATTCCTCTTCCTGGTGGGAAATGAGAGTTAAATTTGCCCATCCAGACACCTCCAGCTAGTCTCTCATTGGTTCTCGCTATTCCTGTTCATCTTCCACAGAAATTGCAAACTGGGCCAAACAGGAGGTTAAAGGCGCTGACTCTCCAAGTGGGGAGAGTGTTAGTAAAGCGTCTGGAATGTTGAACCCGAGTACCAGGGTACGAAAACTGAGACATATTTGAACACGTCTCCCGATCACATGGTTGATCATAATCTAGGTTCCACATGCATGTTTTAGCTGAAGGAACAATACCTTAATCCTGGAGAGTTGAGACCCGTGGAATGGGTACCATGCAATATGACTTCAAAGGGTCTTCATTTGCTCACGAACCCCTCCAATCCTATCACTGCTGCATTTATGCCCATGTACACATGCTTGATTCTCTTTCGGAGACATAGCAATCCATAGGTTTTAAGATACTTACTAGTCAGGTACATTCTTAGGCGTTTAATATGCGGTGTTGAGTCCATTTCGTTGAGCAAGGAGTAGCTCTTGTCTATTCCATATTTGGCTTAAGGAACTTTATCTGTGCTCATTTCAATCTCTGGTTTTATGCAGCACCCCAACTCACCTTTCCCCTTAAGCAAGCATAAGTTGGTTTTCTAAATTTGAGACCCTGTTCTGTTCTGTAATTCAGTTCCTGTGTAGCCAAGTTTACATTCCGTGTATTACTGATATCTTATGATGTTTCTTTTTCTGTGTGACTTATTTCAGTTAGAATCATCATACCTGAATCCACTCATTGTGATGCTAAGGGCCTGATGACACAGATTTCATTGCTGAGTGATACTGCTTTGTAAGTAAATACCACAAATTCTTTATCCATTTTTCACTTTCTGCGATGTTGAACTTGTACTGTAAACGAGTTTCTTGTAAACAGAGCCGTTCCAAACTTTGGGGTGGCTGTGTCTTTTTGATTTTAATTTCCCTAAGCTATAGGACCATAAGTGGAAGTACACTAGGATCTGTTGCTTTGTTTTTTAGATGTTTCAGGAAACACCATACACTTCTCCCAAGTGGTTGTTGGCAATTTACATCCCGCCCATCAGCATAACAAGGCTCCCAGTTCTCCATGGCCTGTCCTGCCTTTCTGGATTTTACACTTTTTTCAGATGGCCCTTTTGACCGGGGGGAAGTGAGACTTCATTGTAGTGCAGATTTCCTTTGCAAGTTTGCTTGGTTGGCCAAAAAGGGCGTATGCTTTTTTTCCTGAATATATTCAGGAAAAAACGCATACGCCCTTTTTGGCCAAGTGCATCATTGTGGACGTTCTGCCTCTTTTCCTATGCTTTCAATGCAATTCCAGTCTACCTCCTGAAATCGGTTTCCTGCAATTCTGCCCCGCTTTCAAGTCCTCTTGGCAGCCTTACTTCAGTCTATTTTTGGACGATAGCTGTCATTTATAACTCTGCAGGTTTGTGAATTACAGTGCCCCTGAGCTCCTTTCTTCAACTCGCTTTCTTATGGCCTGGCCGCAACACCGCAGGATGTCTTCAGGCCCTAATCTGTTTCTGGAACGGCACGCTGAGCCTTTGGTTAATTCCTCTTCCTGGTGGGAAATGAGAGTTAAATTTGCCCATCCAGACACCTCCAGCTATTCTTTCATTGGTTCTCGCTATTCCTGTTCATCTTCCACAGAAATTGCAAACTGGGCCAAACAGGAGGTTAAAGGGACTGACTCTCCAAGTCGGGAGAGTGTTAGTAAAGCGTCTGGAAAGTTGCACCCGAGTACCAGGGTACAAAAACTGAGACATATTTGAACACGTCTCCCGATCACATGGTTGATCATACTCTAGGTTCCACATGCATGTTTTAGCTGAAGGAAGAATACCTTAAACCTGGGTAGTTGAAACCCGTGGAATGGGTACCATGCAATATGACTTCAAAGGGTCTTCATTTGCTCACGAACCTCTCCAATCCTATCACTGCTGCGTTTATGCCCCTGTACACATGCTTGATTCTCTTTCGGAGACATAGCAATCCATAGGTTTTAAGATACTTACTAGTCAGGTACATTCTTAGGCGTTTAATATGGGGTGTTGAGTCCATGTCGTTGAGCAAGGAGTAGCTCTTGTCTATTCCATATTTGGCATAAGGAACTTTATCTGTGCTCATTTCAATCTCTGGTTTTATGCAGCACCCCAACTCACCTTTCCCCTTAAGCAAGCATAAGTTGGTTTTCTAAATTTGAGACCCTGTTCTGTTCTGTAATTCAGTTCCTGTGTAGCCAAGTTTCCATTCCGTGTATTACTGATATCTTATGATGTTTCTTTTTCTGTGTGACTTATTTCAGTTAGAATCATCATACCTGAATCCACTCATTGTGCTGCTAAGGGCCTGATGACACAGATTTCATTGCTGAGTGATATTGCTTTGTAAGTAAATACCACAACTTCTTTATCCATTTTTCACTTTCTACGATGTTGAACTTGTACTGTAAACGAGGTTCTTGTAAACAGAGCCGTTCCAAACTTTGGGGTGGCTGTGTCTTTTTCATTTTAATTTCCCTAAGCTATAGGACCATAAGTGGAAGTGCCCTAGGTTCTGTTGCTTTGTTTTTTAGTTGTTTCAGGAAACACCATACACTTCTCCCAAGTGGTTCTTGGCAATTTACATCCCGCCCATCAGCATAACAAGGCTCCCAGTTCTCCATGGCCTGTCCTGCCTTTCTGGATTTTACACTTTTATCAGATGGCCCTTTTGACCGGGGGGAAGTGAGACTTCATTGTAGTGCAAATTTCCTTTGCAAGCTTGCTTGGTTGGCCAAAAAGGGCGTATGCGTTTTTTCCTGAATATATTCAGGAAAAAACGCATACGTGCTTTTTGGCCAAGTGCATCATTGTGGACGTTCTGCCTCTTTTCCTATGCTTTCAATGCAATTCCAGTCTACCTCCTGAAATCGGTTTCCTGCAATTCTGCCCCGCTTTCAAGTCCTCTTGGCAGCCTTACTTCAGTCTATTTTTGGACGATAGCTGTCATTTATAACTCTGCAGGTTTGTGAATTACAGTGCCCCTGAGCTCCTTTCTTCAACTCGCTTTCTTTTGAGCTGACCGCAACACCGCAGGATGGCTTCCGGCCCTAATCTGGTTCCGGCACGGCACGCTGAGCCTTTGGTTATTTCCTCTTCCTGGTGGGAAATGAGAGTTAAATTTGCCCGACCAGACACCTCCAGCTAGTCTCTCTTTGGTTCTCCCTATTCCTGTTCATCTTCCGCAGAAATTGCAAACTGGGCCAAACAGGAGGTTAAAGGCGCTGACTCTCCAAGTGGGGAGAGTGTTAGTAAAGCGTCTGGAATGCTGCACCCGAGTACCAGGGGAGGAAAACTGAGACATATTTGAACACGTCTCCCGTTCACATGGTTGATCATACTTGGGTTCCACATGCATGTTTTAGCTGAAGGAAGAATACCTTAAACCTGGAGAGTTAAGACCCGTGTAATGGGTACCATGCAATATGACTTAAAAGGGTCTTCATTTGCTCACCGAACCTCTCCAATCCTATCACTGCTGCGTTTATGCCCCTGTACACATGCTTGATTCTCTTTCGGAGACATAGCAATCCATAGGTTTTAAGATACTTACTAGTCAGGTACATTCTTAGGCGTTTAATATGGGGTTTTGAGTCCATTTCGTTGAGCAAGGAGTAGCTCTTGTCTATTCCATATTTGGCTTAAGGAACTTTATCTGTGCTCATTTCAATCTCTGGTTTTATGCAGCACCCCAACTCACCTTTCCCCTTAAGCAAGCATAAGTTGGTTTTCTAAATTTGAGACCCTGTTCTGTTTTGGAATGCAGTTCCTGTGTAGCCAAGTTTACATTCCGTGTATTAGTGATATCTTATGATGTTTCTTTTTCTGTGTGACTTATTTCAGTTAGAATCATCATACCTGAATCCACTCATTGTGCTGCTAAGCGCCTGATGACACAGATTTCATTGCTGAGTGATATTGCTTTGTAAGTAAATACCACAACTTCTTTATCCATTTTTCACTTTCTGCGATGTTGAACTTGTACTGTAAACGAGGTTCTTGTAAACAGAGCCGTTCCAAACTTTGGGGTGGCTGTGTCTTTTTCATTTTAATTTCCCTAAGCTATAGGACCATAAGTGGAAGTGCCCTAGGTTCTGTTGCTTTGTTTTTTAGATGTTTCAGGAAACACCATACACTTCTCCCAAGTGGTTGTTGGCAAATTACATCCCGCCCATCAGCATAACAAGGCTCCCTGTTTTCCATGGCCTGTCCTGCCTTTCTGGATTTTACACATTTTTCAGATGGCCCTTTTGACCGGGGGGAAGTGAGACTTCATTGTAGTGCAGATTTCCTTTGCAAGCTTGCTTGGTTGGCCAAAAAGGGCGTATGCGTTTTTTCCTGAATATATTCAGGAAAAAACGCATACGCCCTTTTTGGCCAAGTGCATCATTGTGGACGTTCTGCCTCTTTTCCTATGCTTTCAATGCAATTCCAGTCTACCTCCTGAAATCGGTTTCCTGCAATTCTGCCCCGCTTTCAAGTCCTCTTGGCAGCCTTACTTCAGTCTATTTTTGGACGATAGCTGTCATTTATAACTCTGCAGGTTTGTGAATTACAGTGCCCCTGAGCTCCTTTCTTCAACTCGCTTTCTTGTGACCTGGCCGCAACACCGCAGGATGGCTTCAGGCCCTAATCTGGTTCCGGCCCGGCATGCTGAGCCTTTGGTTAATTCCTCTTCCTGGTGGGAAATGAGAGTTGAATTTGCCCGTCCAGACACCTCCAGCTAGCCTCTCATTGGTTCTCGCTATTCCTGTTCATCTTCCGCAGAAATTGCAAACTGGGCCAAACAGGAGGTTAAAGGGACTGACTCTCCAAGTCGGGAGAGTGTTAGTAAAGCGTCTGGAATGTTGCACCCGAGTACCAGGGGAAGAAAACTGAGACATATTTGAACACGTCTCCCGTTCACATGGTTGATCATACTTGGGTTCCACATGCATGTTTTAGCTGAAGGAAGAATACCTAAAACCTGGGTAGTTGAAACCCGTGGAATGGGTACCATGCAATATGACTTCAAAGGGTCTTCATTTGCTCACGAACCTCTCCAATCCTATCACTGCTGCGTTTATGCCCCTGTACACATGCTTGATTCTCTTTCGGAGACATAGCAATCCATAGGTTTTAAGATACTTACTAGTCAGGTACATTCTTAGGCGTTTAATATGCGGTGTTGAGTCCATTTCGTTGAGCAAGGAGTAGCTCTTGTCTATTCCATATTTGGCTTAAGGAACTTTATCTGTGCTCATTTCAATCTCTGGTTTTATGCAGCACCCCAACTCACCTTTCCCCTTAAGCAAGCATAAGTTGGTTTTCGAAATTTGAGACCCTGTTCTGTTCTGTAATTCAGTTCCTGTGTAGCCAAGTTTACATTCCGTGTATTACTGATATCTTATGATGTTTCTTTTTCTGTGTGACTTATTTCAGTTAGAATCATCATATCTGAATCCACTCATTGTGCTGCTAAGGGCCTGATGACACAGATTTCATTGCTGAGTGATATTGCTTTGTAAGTAAATACCACAACTTCTTTATCCATTTTTCACTTTCTGCGATGTTGAACTTGTACTGTAAACGAGGTTCTTGTAAACAGAGCTGTTCCAAACTTTGGGGTGGCTGTGTCTTTTTGATTTTAATTTCCCTAAGCTATAGGACCATAAGTGGAAGTGCCCTAGGCTATGTTGCTTTGTTTTTTAGATGTTTCAGGAAACACCATACACTTCTCCCCAGTGGTTGTTGGCAATTTACATCCCGCCCATCAGCATAACAAGGCTCCCAGTTCTCCATGGCCTGTCCTGCCTTTCTGGATTTTACACTTTTTTCAGATGGCCCTTTTGACCAGGGGGAAGTGAGACTTCATTGTAGTGCAGATTTCCTTTGCAAGCTTGCTTGGTTGGCCAAAAAGGGCGTATGCGTTTTTTCCTGAATATATTCAGGAAAAAACGCATACGCCCTTTTTGGCCAAGTGCATCATTGTGGACGTTCTGCCTCTTTTCCTATGCTTTCAATGCAATTCCAGTCTACCTCCTGAAATCGGTTTCCTGCAATTCTGCCCCGTTTTCAAGTCCTCTTGGCAGCCTTACTTCAGTCTATTTTTGGACGATAGCTGTCATTTATAACTCTGCAGGTTTGTGAATTACAGTGCCCCTGAGCTCCTTTCTTCAACTCGCTTTCTTGTGACCTGGCCGCAACACCGCAGGATGGCTTCAGGCCCTAATCTGGATCCGGCACGGCACGCTGAGCCTTTGGTTAATTCCTCTTCCTGGTGGGAAATGAGAGTTAAATTTGCCCGTCCAGACACCTCCAGCTAGCCTCTCATTGGTTCTCGCTATTCCTGTTCATCTTCCGCAGAAATTGCAAACTGGGCCAAACAGGAGGTTAAAGGGACTGACTCTCCAAGTCGGGAGAGTGTTAGTAAAGCGTCTGGAATGTTGCACCCGAGTACCAGGGGAAGAAAACTGAGACATATTTGAACACGTCTCCCCATCACATGGTTGATCATAATCTAGGTTCCACATGCATGTTTTAGCTGAAGGAAGAATACCTTAAACCTGGGTAGTTGAAACCCGTGGAATGGGTACCATGCAATATGACTTCAAAGGGTCTTCATTTGCTCACCGAACCTCTCCAATCCTATCATTGCTGCGTTTATGCCCCTGTACACATGCTTGTTTCTCTTTCGGAGACATAGCAATCCATAGGTTTTAAGATACTTACTAGTCAGGTACATTCTTAGGCGTTTAATATGCGGTGTTGAGTCCATTTCGTTGAGCAAGGAGTAGCTCTTGTCTATTCCATATTTGGCTTAAGGAACTTTATCTGTGCTCATTTCAATCTCTGGTTTTATGCAGCACCCCAACTCACCTTTCGCCTTAAGCAAGCATAAGTTGGTTTTCTAAATTTGAGACCCTGTTCTGTTCTGTAATTCAGTTCCTGTGTAGCCAAGTTTACATTCCGTGTATTACTGATATCTTATGATGTTTCTTTTTCTGTGTGACTTATTTCAGTTAGAATCATCATACCTGAATCCACTCATTGTGCTGCTAAGGGCCTGATGACATAGATTTCATTGCTGAGTGATATTGCTTTGTAGGTGAATACCACAACTTCTTTATCCATTTTTCACTTTCTGCCATGTTGAACTTGTACTGTAAACGAGGTTCTTGTAAACAGAGCCGTTCCAAACTTTGGGGTGGCTGTGTCTTTTTGATTTTAATTTCCCTAAGCTATAGGACCATAAGTGGAAGTGCCCTAGGCTCTGTTGCTTTGTTTCTTAGATGTTTCAGGAAACACCATACACTTCTCCCAAGTGTCTGTTGGCAATTTACATCCCGCCCATCAGCATAACAAGGCTCCCAGTTCTCAATGGCCTGTCCTGCCTTTCTGGATTTTACACTTTTTTCAGATGGCCCTTTTGACCGGGGGAAAGTGAGAATTCATTGTAGTGCAGATTTCCTTTGCAAGCTTGCTTGGTTGGCCAAAAAGGGCGTATGCGTTTTTTCCTGAATATATTCAGGAAAAAACGCATACGCCCTTTTTGGCCAAGTGCATCATTGTGGACGTTCTGCCTCTTTTCCTATGCTTTCAATGCAATTCCAATCTACCTCCTGAAATCGGTTTCCTGCAATTCTGCCCCGCTTTCAAGTCCTCTTGGCAGCCTTACTTCAGTCTATTTTTGGACGATAGCTGTCATTTATAACTCTGCAGGTTTGTGAATTACAGTGCCCCTGAGCTCCTTTCTTCAACTCGCTTTCTTGTGACCTGGCCGCAACAACGCAGGATGTCTTCAGGCCCTAATCTGGTTCCGGCACGGCACGCTGAACCTTTGGTTAATTCCTCTTCCTGGTGGGAAATGAGAGTTAAATTTGCCCGTTCAGACACCTCCAGCTAGTCTCTCATTGGTTCTCGCTATTCCTGTTCATCTTCCGCAGAAATTGCAAACTGGGCCAAACAGGAGGTTAAAGGGACTGACTCCCCAAGTCGGGAGAGTGTTAGTAAAGCGTCTGGAATGTTGCACCCGAGTACCAGGGTAGGAAAACTGAGACATATTTGAACACGTCTCCCGTTCACATGGTTGATCATACTCCGGGTTCCACATGCATGTTTTAGCTGAAGGAAGAATACCTTAAACCTGGAGAGTTGAGACCCGTGTAATGGGTACCATGCAATATGACTTCAAAGGGTCTTCATTTGCTCACCGAACCTCTCCAATCCTATCACTGCTGCGTTTATGCCCCTGTACACATGCTTGATTCTCTTTCGGAGACATCGCAATCCATAGGTTTTAAGATACTTACTAGTCAGGTACATTCTTAGGCGTTTAATATGCGGTGTTGAGTCCAATTCTTTGAGCAAGGAGTAGCTCTTGTCTATTCCATATTTGGCTTAAGGAACTTTATCTGTGCTCATTTCAATCTCTGGTTTTATGCAGCACCCCAACTCACCTTTCCCCTTAAGCAAGCATAAGTTGGTTTTCTAAATTTGAGACCCTGTTCTGTTCTGTAATTCAGTTCCTGTGTAGCCAAGTTTACATTCCGTGTATTACTGATATCTTATGATGTTTCTTTTTCTGTGTGACTTATTTCAGTTAGAATCATCATACCTGAATCCACTCATTGTGCTGCTAAGGGCCTGATGACACAGATTTCATTGCTGAGTGATATTGGTTTGTAAGTAAATACCACAACTTTTTTATCCATTTTTCACTTTCTGCGATGTTGAACTTGTACTGTAAACGAGGTTCTTGTAAACAGAGCCATTCGAAACTTTGGGGTGGCTGTGTCTTTTTGATTTTAAATTCCCTAAGCTATAGGACCATAAGTGGAAGTGCCCTAGGCTCTATTGCTTTGTTTTTTAGATGTTTCAGGAAACACCATACACTTCTCCGGAGTGTCTGTTGGCAATTTACATCCCGCCCATCAGCATAACAAGGCTCCCAGTTCTCCATGGCCTGTCCTGCCTTTCTGGATTTTACACTTTTTTCAGATGGCCCTTTTGACCGGGGGGAAGTGAGACTTCATTGTAGTGCAGATTTCCTTTGCAAGCTTGCTTGGTTGGCCAAAAAGGGCGTATGCGTTTTTTCCTGAATATATTCAGGAAAAAACGCATACGCCCTTTTTGGCCAAGTGCATCATTGTGGACGTTCTGCCTCTTTTCCTATGCTTTCAATGCAATTCCAGTCTACCTCCTGAAATCGGTTTCCTGCAATTCTGCCCCGCTTTCAAGTCCTCTTGGCAGCCTTACTTCAGTCTATTTTTGGACGATAGCTGTCATTTATAACTCTGCAGGTTTGTGAATTACAGTGCCCCTGAGCTCCTTTCTTCAACTCGCTTTCTTTTGAGCTGGCCGCAGCACCGCAGGATGGCTTCAGGCCCTAATCTGGTTCTGGCCAGGCATGCTGAGCCTTTGGTTAATTCCTCTTCCTGGTGGGAAATGAGAGTTAAATTTGCCCGTCCAGACACCTGCAGCTAGCCTCTCATTGGTTCTCGCTATTCCTGTTCATCTTCCGCAGAAATTGCAAACTGGGCCAAACAGGAGGTTAAAGGCGCTGACTCTCCAAGTGGGGAGAGTGTTAGTAAAGCGTCTGGAATGTTGCACCCGAGTACCAGGGTACGAAAACTGAGACATATTTGAACACGTCTCCCGATCACATGGTTGATCATACTCTGGGTTCCACATGCATGTTTTAGCTGAAGGAAGAATACCTAAAACCTGGGTAGTTGAAACCCGTGGAATGGGTACCATGCAATATGACTTCAAAGGGTCTTCATTTGCTCACCGAACCTCTCCAATCCTATCACTGCTGCGTTTATGCCCCTGTACACATGCTTGATTCTCTTTCGGAGACATAGCAATCTATAGGTTTTAAGATACTTACTAGTCAGGTACATTCTTAGGTGTTTAATATGCGGTGTTGAGTCCATTTCGTTGAGCAAGGAGTAGCTGTTGTCTATTCCATATTTGGCTTAAGGAACTTTATCTGTGCTCATTTCAATCTCTGGTTTTATGCAGCACCCCAACTCACCTTTCCCCTTAAGCAAGCATAAGTTGGTTTTCTAAATTTGAGACCCTGTTCTGTTCTGTAATTCAGTTCCTGTGTAGCCAAGTTTACATTCCGTGTATTACTGATATCTTATGATGTTTCTTTTTCTGTGTGACTTATTTCAGTTAGAATCATAATACCTGAATACACTCATTGTGCTGCTAAGGGCCTGATGACACAGATTTCATTGCTGAGTGATATTGCTTTGTAAGTAAATACCACATCTTTTTTATCCATTTTTCACTTTCTGTGATATTGAACTTGTACGGTAAACGAGGTTCTTGTAAACGGAGGCGTCCCAAACTTTGGGGTGGCTGTGTCTTCTTGATTTTAATTTCCCTAAGCTATAGGACCATAAGTGGCAGTGCCCTAGGCTCTGTTGCTTTGTTTTTTAGATGTTTCAGGAAACACCATACACTTCTCCGGAGTGTCTGTTGGCAATTTACATCCCGCCCATCAGCATAACAAGGCTCCCAGTTCTCCATGGCCTGTCCTGCCTTTCTGGATTTTACACTTTTTTCAGATGGCCCTTTTGACCGGGGGGAAGTGAGACTTCATTGTAGTGCAGATTTCCTTTGCAAGCTTGCTTGGTTGGCCAAAAAGGGCGTATGCGTTTTTTCCTGAATATATTCAGGAAAAAACGCATACGCCCTTTTTGGCCAAGTGCATCATTGTGGACGTTCTGCCTCTTTTCCTATGCTTTCAATGCAATTCCAGTCTACCTCCTGAAATCGGTTTCCTGCAATTCTGCCCCGCTTTCAAGTCCTCTTGGCAGCCTTACTTCAGTCTATTTTTGGACGATAGCTGTCATTTATAACTCTGCAGGTTTGTGAATTACAGTGCCCCTGAGCTCCTTTCTTCAACTCGCTTTCTTGTGACCTGACCGCAACACCGCAGGATGGCTTCAGGCCCTAATCTGGTTCCGGCCCGGCATTCTGAGCCTTTGGTTAATTCCTCTTCCTGGTGGGAAATGAGAGTTAAATTTGCCAGTCCAGACACCTCCAGCTAGCCTCTCATTGGTTCTCCCTATTCCTGTTCATCTTCCACAGAAATTGCAAACTGGGCCAAACAGGAGGTTAAAGGGACTGACTCTCCAAGTCGGGAGAGTGTTAGTAAAGCGTCTGGAATGTTGCACCCGAGTACCAGGGTAGGAAAACTGAGACATATTTGAACACGTCTCCCGTTCACATGGTTGATCATACTCTGGGTTCCACATGCATGGTTTAGCTGAAGGAAGAATACCTTAAACCTGGAGAGTTGAGACCCGTGTAATGGGTACCATGCAATATGACTTCAAAGGGTCTTCATTTGCTCACCGAACATCTCCAATCCTATCACTGCTGCGTTTATGCCCCTGTACACATGCTTGATTCTCTTTCGGAGACATAGCAATCCCTAGGTTTTAAGATACTTACTAGTCAGGTACATTCTTAGGCGTTTAATATGCGGTGTTGAGTCCATTTCTTTGAGCAAGGAGTAGCTCTTGTCTATTCCATATTTGGCTTAAGGAACTTTATCTGTGCTCATTTCAATCTCTGGTTTTATGCAGCACCCCAACTCACCTTTCCCCTTAAGCAAGCATAAGTTGGTTTTCTAAATTTGAGACCCTTTTCTGTTCTGTAATTCAGTTCCTGTGTAGCCAAGTTTACATTCCGTGTATTACTGATATCTTATGATGTTTCTTTTTCTGTGTGACTTATTTCAGTTAGAATCATCATACCTGAATCCACTCATTGTGCTGCTAAGGGCCTGATGACACAGATTTCATTGCTGAGTGATATTGCTTTGTAAGTAAATACCACAACTTTTTTATCCATTTTTCACTTTCTGCGATGTTGAACTTGTACTGTAAACGAGGTTCTTGTAAACAGAGCCGTTCGAAACTTTGGGGTGGCTGTGTCTTTTTGATTTTAAATTCCCTAAGCTATAGGACCATAAGTGGAAGTGCCCTAGGCTCTCTTGCTTTGTTTTTTAGATGTTTCAGGAAACACCATACACTTCTCCCGAGTGTCTGTTGGCAATTTACATCCCGCCCTTCAGCATAACAAGGCTCCCAGTTCTCCATGGCCTGTCCTGCCTTTCTGGATTTTACACTTTTTTCAGATGGCCCTTTTGACCGGGGGGAAGTGAGACTTCATTGTAGTGCAGATTTCCTTTGCAAGCTTGCTTGGTTGGGCAAAAAGTGCGTATGCGTTTTTTCCTGAATATATTCAGGAAAAAACGCATACGCCCTTTTTGGCCAAGTGCATCATTGTGGACGTTCTGCCTCTTTTCCTATGCTTTCAATGCAATTCCAGTCTACCTCCTGAAATCGGTTTCCTGCAATTCTGCCCCGCTTTCAAGTCCTCTTGGCAGCCTTACTTCAGTCTATTTTTGGACGATAGCTGTCATTTATAACTCTGCAGGTTTGTGAATTACAGTGCCCCTGAGCTCCTTTCTTCAACTCGCTTTCTTGTGACCTGGCCGCAACACCGCAGGATGGCTTCGGGCCCTAATCTGGTTCCGGCCCGGCATGCTGAGCCTTTGGTTAATTCCTCTTCCTGGTGGGAAATGAGAGTTAAATTTGCCCGTCCAGACACCTGCAGCTAGCCTCTCATTGGTTCTCGCTATTCCTGTCCATCTTCTGCAGAAATTGCAAACTGGGCCAAACAGGAGGTTAAAGGCGCTGACTCTCTAAGTGGGGAGAGTGTTAGTAAAGCGTCTGGAATGTTGCACCCGAGTACCAGGGTACGAAAACTGAGACATATTTTAACACGTCTCCCGATCACATGGTTGATCATACCCTGGGTTCCACATGCATGTTTTAGCTGAAGGAAGAATACCTAAAACCTGGGTAGTTGAAACCCGTGGAATGGGTACCATGCAATATGACTTCAAAGGGTCTTCATTTGCTCACCGAACCTCTCCAATCCTATCACTGCTGCGTTTCTGCCCCTGTACACATGCTTGATTCTCTTTCGGAGACATAGCAATCTATAGGTTTTAAGATACTTACTAGTCAGGTACATTCTTAGGCGTTTAATATGCGGTGTTGAGTCCATTTCGTTGAGCAAGGAGTAGCTCTTGTCTATTCCATATTTGGCTTAAGGAACTTTATCTGTGCTCATTTCAATCTCTGGTTTTATGCAGCACCCCAACTACCTTTCCCCTTAAGCAAGCATAAGTTGGTTTTCTAAATTTGAGACCCTGTTCTGTTTTGGAATGCAGTTCCTGTGTAGCCAAGTTTACATTCCGTGTATTAGTGATATCTTATGATGTTTCTTTTTCTGTGTGACTTATTTCAGTTAGAATCATCGTACCTGAATCTACTCATTATGCTGCTACGGGCCTGATGACATAGATTTCATTGCTGAGTGATACTGCATTGTACGTAAGTACCACAAGTTCTTTATGCATTTTTCACTTCCTGTGATATTGAACTTGTACGGTAAACGAGGTTCTTGTAAACAGAGGCGTCCCAAACTTTGGGGTGGCTGTGTCTTTTTGATTTTAATTTCCCTAAGCTATAGGACCATAAGTGGCAGTGCCCTAGGCTCTGTTGCTTTGTTTTTTAGATGTTTCAGGAAACACCATACACTTCTCCGGAGTGTCTGTTGGCAATTTACATCCCGCCCATCAGCATAACAAGGCTCCCAGTTCTCCATGGCCTGTCCTGCCTTTCTGGATTTTACACTTTTTTCAGATGGCCCTTTTGACCGGGGGGAAGTGAGACTTCATTGTAGTGCAGATTTCCTTTGCAAGTTTGGTTGGTTGGCCAAAAAGGGCGTATGCGTTTTTTCCTGAATATATTCAGGAAAAAACGCATACGCCCTTTTTGGCCAAGTGCATCATTGTGGACGTTCTGCCTCTTTTCCTATGCTTTCAATGCAATTCCAGTCTACCTCCTGAAATCGGTTTCCTGCAATTCTGCCCCGCTTTCAAGTCCTCTTGGTAGCCTTACTTCAGTCTATTTTTGGACGATAGCTGTCATTTATAACTCTGCAGGTTTGTGAATTACAGTGCCCCTGAGCTCCTTTCTTCAACTCGCTTTCTTTTGAGCTGGCCGCAACACCGCAGGATGGCTTCAGGCCCTAATCTGGTTCCGGCACGGCACGCTGAGCCTTTGGTTAATTCCTCTTCCTGGTGGGAATTGAGAGTTAAATTTGCCCATCCAGACACCTCCAGCTAGTCTCTCATTGGTTCTCGCTATTCCTGTTCATCTTCCACAGAAATTGCAAACTGGGCCAAACAGGAGGTTAAAGGGACTGACTCTCCAAGTCGGGAGAGTGTTAGTAAAGCGTCTGGAATGTTGCACCCGAGTACCAGGGTACGAAAACTGAGACATATTTGAACACGTCTCCCGATCACATGGTTGATCATACCCTGGGTTCCACATGCATGTTTTAGCTGAAGGAAGAATACCTAAAACCTGGGTAGTTGAAACCCGTGGAATGGGTACCATGCAATATGACTTCAAAGGGTCTTCATTTGCTCACCGAACATCTCCAATCCTATCACTGCTGCGTTTATGCCCCTGTACACATGCTTGATTCTCTTTCGGAGACATAGCAATCCATAGGTTTTAAGATACTTACTAGTCAGGTACATTCTTAGGCGTTTAATATGCGGTGTTGAGTCCATTTCGTTGAGCAAGGAGTAGCTCTTGTCTATTCCATATTTGGCTTAAGGAACTTTATCTGTGCTCATTTCAATCTCCGGTTTTATGCAGCACCCCAACTCACCTTTCCCCTTAAGCAAGCATAAGTTGGTTTTCTAAATTTGAGACCCTGTTCTGTTTTGGAATGCAGTTCCTGTGTAGCCAAGTTTACATTCCGTGTATTAGTGATATCTTATGATGTTTCTTTTTCTGTGTGACTTATTTCAGTTAGAATCATCGTACCTGAATCTACTCATTATGCTGCTACGGGCCTGATGACATAGATTTCATTGCTGAGTGATACTGCATTGTACGTAAGTACCACAAGTTCTTTATGCATTTTTCACTTTCTGTGATATTGAACTTGTACAGTAAACGAGGTTCTTGTAAACAGAGGCGTCCCAAACTTTGGGGTGGCTGTGTCTTTTTGATTTTAATTTCCCTAAGCTATAGGACCATAAGTGGCAGTGCCCTAGGCTCTGTTGCTTTGTTTTTTAGATGTTTCAGGAAACACCATACACTTCTCCTGAGTGTCTGTTGGTAATTTACATCCCGCCCATCAGCATAACAAGGCTCCCAGTTCTCCATGGCCTGTCCGGCCTTTCTGGATTTTACACTTTTTTCAGATGGCCCTTTTTACCGGGGGGAAGTGAGACTTCATTGTAGTGCAGATTTCCTTTGCAAGCTTGCTTGGTTGGCCAAAAAGGGCGTATGCGTTTTTTCCTGAATATATTCAGGAAAAAACGCATACGCCCTTTTTGGCCAAGTGCATCATTGTGGACGTTCTGCCTCTTTTCCTATGCTTTCAATGCAATTCCAGTCTACCTCCTGAAATCGGTTTCCTGCAATTCTGCCCCGCTTTCAAGTCCTCTTGGCAGCCTTACTTCAGTCTATTTTTGGACGATAGCTGTCATTTATAACTCTGCAGGTTTGTGAATTACAGTGCCCCTGAGCTCCTTTCTTCAACTCGCTTTCTTGTGACCTGGCCGCAACACCGCAGGATGGCTTCAGGCCCTAATCTGGTTCCGGCACGGCACGCTGAGCCTTTGGTTAATTCCTCTTCCTGGTGGGAAATGAGAGTTAAATTTGCCCATCCAGACACCTCCAGCTAGTCTCTCATTGGTTCTCGCTATTCCTGTTCATCTTCCACAGAAATTGCAAACTGGGCCAAACAGGAGGTTAAAGGGACTGACTCTCCAAGTCGGGAGAGTGTTAGTAAAGCGTCTGGAATGTTGCACCCGAGTACCAGGGTACGAAAACTGAGACATATTTGAACACGTCTCCCGATCACATGGTTGATCATACTCTGGGTTCCACATGCATGTTTTAGCTGAAGGAAGAATACCTAAAACCTGGGTAGTTGAAACCCGTGGAATGGGTACCATGCAATATGACTTCAAAGGGTCTTCATTTGCTCACCGAACATCTCCAATCCTATCACTGCTGCGTTTATGCCCCTGTACACATGCTTGATTCTCTTTCGGAGACATAGCAATCCATAGGTTTTAAGATACTTACTAGTCAGGTACATTCTTAGGCGTTTAATATGCGGTGTTGAGTCCATTTCGTTGAGCAAGGAGTAGCACTTGTCTATTCCATATTTGGCTTAAGGAACTTTATCTGTGCTCATTTCAATCTCCGGTTTTATGCAGCACCCCAACTCACCTTTCCCCTTAAGCAAGCATAAGTTGGTTTTCTAAATTTGAGAACCTGTTCTGTTCTGTAATTCAGTTCCTGTGTAGCCAAGTTTACATTCCGTGTATTAGTGATATCTTATGATGTTTCTTTTTCTGTGTGACTTATTTCAGTTAGAATCATCGTACCTGAATCTACTCATTATGCTGCTACGGGCCTGATGACATAGATTTCATTGCTGAGTGATACTGCATTGTACGTAAGTACCACAAGTTCTTTATGCATTTTTCACTTTCTGTGATATTGAACTTGTACAGTAAACGAGGTTCTTGTAAACAGAGCCGTTCCAAACTTTGGGGTGGCTGTGTCTTTCTGATTTTAATTTCCCTAAGCTATAGGACCATAAGTGGAAGTGCCCTAGGTTCTGTTGCTTTGTTTTTTAGATGTTTCAGGAAACACCATACACTTCTCCCGAGTGGTTGTTGGCAATTTACATCCCGCCCTTCAGCATAACAAGGCTCCCAGTTCTCCATGGCCTGTCCTGCCTTTCTGGATTTTACCCTTTTTTCAGATGGCCCTTTTGACCGGGGGGAAGTGAGACTTCATTGTAGTGCAGATTTCCTTTGCAAGCTTGCTTGGTTGGCCAAAAAGGGCGTATGCGTTTTTTCCTGAATATATTCAGGAAAAAACGCATACGCCCTTTTTGGCCAAGTGCATCATTGTGGACTTTCTGCCTCTTTTCCTATGCTTTCAATGCAATTCCAGTCTACCTCCTGAAATCGGTTTCCTGCAATTCTGCCCCGCTTTCAAGTCCTCTTGGCAGCCTTACTTCAGTCTATTTTTGGACGATAGCTGTCATTTATAACTCTGCAGGTTTGTGAATTACAGTGCCCCTGAGCTCCTTTCTTCAACTCGCTTTCTTGTGACCTGGCCGCAACACCGCAGGATGGCTTCAGGCCCTAATCTGGATCCGGCACGGCACGCTGAGCCTTTGGTTATTTCCTCTTCCTGGTGGGAAATGAGAGTTAAATTTGCCTGTCCAGACACCTCCAGCTAGTCTCTCATTGGTTCTCGCTATTCCTGTTCATCTTCCGCAGAAATTGCAAACTGGGCCAAACAGGAGGTTAAAGGCGCTGACTCTCCAAGTGGGGAGAGTGTTAGTAAAGCGTCTGGAATGTTGCACCCGAGTACCAGGGGAGGAAAACTGAGACATATTTGAACACGTCTCCCGTTCACATGGTTGATCATACTTGGGTTCCACATGCATGTTTTAGCTGAAGGAAGAATACCTTAAACCTGGGTAGTTGAAACCCGTGGAATGGGTACCATGCAATATGACTTCAAAGGGTCTTCATTTGCTCACCGAACCTCTCCAATCGTATCACTGCTGCGTTTATGCCCCTGTACACATGCTTGATTCTCTTTCGGAGACATAGCCATCCATAGGTTTTAAGATACTTACTAGTCAGGTACATTCTTAGGCGTTTAATATGGGGTGTTGAGTCCATTTCGTTGAGCAAGGAGTAGCTCTTGTCTATTCCATATTTGGCTTAAGGAACTTTATCTGTGCTCATTTCAATCTCTGGTTTTATGCAGCACCCCAACTCACCTTTCCCCTTAAGCAAGCATAAGTTGGTTTTCTAAATTTGAGACCCTGTTCTGTTCTGTAATTCAGTTCCTGTGTAGCCAAGTTTACATTCCGTGTATTAGCGATATCTTATGATGTTTCTTTTTCTGTGTGACTTATTTCAGTTAGAATCATCATACCTGAATCCACTCATTGTGCTGCTAAGGGCCTGATGACACAGATTTCATTGCTGTGTGATATTGCTTTGTAAGTAAATACCACAACTTTTTTATCCATTTTTCACTTTCTGCGATGTTGAACTTGTACTGTAAACGAGGTTCTTGTAAACAGAGCCGTTCCAAACTTTGGGGTGGCTGTGTCTTTTTGATTTTAAATTCCCTAAGCTATAGGACCATAAGTGGAAGTGCCCTAGGCTCTGTTGCTTTGTTTTTTAGATGTTTCAGGAAACACCATACACTTCTCCCGAGTGGTTGTTGGCAATTTACATCCCGCCTGTCAGCATAACAAGGCTCCCAGTTCTCCATGGCCTGTCCTGCCTTTCTGGATTTTACCCTTTTTTCAGATGGCCCTTTTGACCGGGGGGAAGTGAGACTTCATTGTAGTGCAGATTTCCTTTGCAAGCTTGCTTGGTTGGCCAAAAAGGGCATATGCGTTTTTTCCTGAATATATTCAGGAAAAAACGCATATGCCCTTTTTGGCCAAGTGCATCATTGTGGACGTTCTGCCTCTTTTCCTATGCTTTCAATGCAATTCCAGTCTACCTCCTGAAATCGGTTTCCTGCAATTCTGCCCCGCTTTCAAGTCCTCTTGGCAGCCTTACTTCAGTCTATTTTTGGACGATAGCTGTCATTTATAACTCTGCAGGTTTGTGAATTACAGCGCCCCTGAGCTCCTTTCTTCAACTCGCTTTCTTGTGACCTGGCCGCAACACCGCAGGATGGCTTCAGGCCCTAATCTGGATCCGGCACGGCACGCTGAGCCTTTGGTTATTTCCTCTTCCTGGTGGGAAATGAGAGTTAAATTTGCCCGTCCAGACACCTCCAGCTAGCCTCTCATTGGTTCTCGCTATTCCTGTTCATCTTCCGCAGAAATTGCAAACTGGGCCAAACAGAAGGTTAAAGGCGCTGACTCTCCAAGTGGGGAGAGTGTTAGTAAAGCGTCTGGAATGTTGCACCCGAGTACCAGAGGAGGAAAACTGAGACATATTTGAACACGTCTCCCGTTCACATGGTTGATCATACTTGGGTTCCACATGCATGTTTTAGCTGAAGGAAGAATACCTAAAACCTGGGTAGTTGAAACCCGTGGAATGGGTACCATGCAATATGACTTCAAAGGGTCTTCATTTGCTCACCGAACCTCTCCAATCCTATTACTGCTGCGTTTATGCCCCTGTACACATGCTTGATTCTCTTTCGGAGACATAGCAATCCATAGGTTTTAAGATACTTACTAGTCAGGTACATTCTTAGGCTTTTAATATGTGGTGTTTACTCCATTTCATTGAGCAAGGAGTAGCTCTTGTCTATTCCATATTTGGCTTAAGGAACTTTATCTGTGCTCATTTCAATCTCTGGTTTTATGCAGCACCCCAACTCACCTTTCCCCTTAAGCAAGCATAAGTTGGTTTTCTAAATTTGAGACCCTGTTCTGTTTTGGAATGCAGTTCCTGTGTAGCCAAGTTTACATTCCGTGTATTAGTGATATCTTATGATGTTTCTTTTTCTGTGTGACTTATTTCAGTTAGAATCATCGTACCTGAATCTACTCATTATGCTGCTACGGGCCTGATGACATAGATTTCATTGCTGAGTGATATTGTTTTGTAAGTAAATACCACAACTTCTTTACCCATTTTTCACTTTCTGCGATGTTGAACTTGTACTGTAAACGAGGTTCTTGTAAACAGAGCCGTTCCAAACTTTGGGGTGGCTGTGTCTTTTTGATTTTAATTTCCCTAAGCTATAGGACCATAAGTGGAAGTGCCCTAGGCTCTGTTGCTTTGTTTTTTAGATGTTTCAGGAAACACCATACACTTCTCCCGAGTGGTTGTTGGCAATTTACATCCCGCCCTTCAGCATAACAAGGCTCCCAGTTCTCCATGGCCTGTCCTGCCTTTCTGGATTTTACACTTTTTTCAGATGGCCCTTTTGACCAGGGGGAAGTGAGACTTCATTGTAGTGCAGATTTCCTTTGCAAGCTTGCTTGGTTGGCCAAAAAGGGCGTATGCGTTTTTTCCTGAATATATTCAGGAAAAAACGCATACGCCCTTTTTGGCCAAGTGCATCATTGTGGACGTTCTGCCTCTTTTCCTATGCTTTCAATGCAATTCCAGTCTACCTCCTGAAATCGGTTTCCTGCAATTCTGCCCCGCTTTCAAGTCCTCTTGGCAGCCTTACTTCAGTCTATTTTTGGATGATAGCTGTCATTTATAACTCTGCAGGTTTGTGAATTACAGTGCCCCTGAGCTCCTTTCTTCAACTCGCTTTCTTTTGAGCTGGCCGCAACACCGCAGGATGGCTTCAGGCCATAATCTGGTTCCGGCACGGCACGCTGAGCCTTTGGTTAATTCCTCTTCCTGGTTGGAAATGAGAGTTAAATTTGCCAATCCAGACACCTCCAGCTAGTCTCTCATTGGTTCTCGCTATTCCTGTGCATCTTCCGCAGAAATTGCAAACTGGGCCAAACAGGAGGTTAAAGGGACTGACTCTCCAAGTCGGGAGAGTGTTAGTAAAGCGTCTGGAATGTTGCAGCCGAGTACCAGGGTACGAAAACTGAGACATATTTGAACACGTCTCCCGTTCACATGGTTGATCATACTCTGGGTTCCACATGCATGTTTTAGCTGAAGGAAGAATACCTAAAACCTGGGTAGTTGAAACCCGTGGAATGGGTACCATGCAATATGACTTCAAAGGGTCTTCATTTGCTCACCGAACATCTCCAATCCTATCACTGCTGCGTTTATGCCCCTGTACACATGCTTGATTCTCTTTCGGAGACATAGCAATCCATAGGTTTTAAGATACTTACTAGTCAGATACATTCTTAGGCGTTTAATATGGGGTGTTGAGTCCATTTCGTTGAGCAAGGAGTAGCTCTTGTCTATTCCATATTTGGCTTAAGGAACTTTATCTGTGCTCATTTCAATCTCTGGTTTTATGCAGCACCCCAACTCACCTTTCCCCTTAAGCAAGCATAAGTTGGTTTTCTAAATTTGAGACACTGTTCTGTTCTGTAATTCAGTTCCTGTGTAGCCAAGTTTACATTCCGTGTATTACTGATATCTTATGATGTTTCTTTTTCTGTGTGACTTATTTCAGTTAGAATCATCATACCTGAATCCACTCATTGTGCTGCTAAGGGCCTGATGACACAGATTTCATTGCTGAGTGATATTGTTTTGTAAGTAAATACCACAACTTCTTTACCCATTTTTCACTTTCTGCGATGTTGAACTTGTACTGTAAACGAGGTTCTTGTAAACAGAGCCGTTCCAAACTTTGGGGTGGCTGTGTCTTTTTGATTTTAATTTCCCTAAGCTATAGGACCATAAGTGGAAGTGCCCTAGGTTCTGTTGCTTTGTTTTTTAGATGTTTCAGGAAACACCATACACTTCTCCCGAGTGGTTGTTGGCAATTTACATCCCGCCCTTCAGCATAACAAGGCTCCCAGTTCTCCATGGCCTGTCCTGCCTTTCTGGATTTTACACTTTTTTCAGATGGCCCTTTTGACCGGGGGGAAGTGAGACTTCATTGTAGTGCAGATTTCCTTTGCAAGCTTGCTTGGTTGGCCAAAAAGGGCGTATGCGTTTTTTCCTGAATATATTCAGGAAAAAACGCATACGCCCTTTTTGGCCAAGTGCATCATTGTGGACGTTCTGCCTCTTTTCCTATGCTTTCAATGCAATTCCAGTCTACCTCCTGAAATCGGTTTCCTGCAATTCTGCCCCGCTTTCAAGTCCTCTTGGCAGCCTTACTTCAGTCTATTTTTGGACGATAGCTGTCATTTATAACTCTGCAGGTTTGTGAATTACAGTGCCCCTGAGCTCCTTTCTTCAACTCGCTTTCTTGTGACCTGGCCGCAACACCGCAGGATGGCTTCAGGCCCTAATCTGGATCCGGCACGGCACGCTGAGCCTTTGGTTATTTCCTCTTCCTGGTGGGAAATGAGAGTTAAATTTGCCCGTCCAGACACCTCCAGCTAGTCTCTCATTGGTTCTCGCTATTCCTGTTCATCTTCCGCAGAAATTGCAAACTGGGCCAAACAGGAGGTTAAAGGCGCTGACTCTCCAAGTGGGGAGAGTGTTAGTAAAGCATCTGGAATGTTGCACCCGAGTACCAGGGGAGGAAAACTGAGACATATTTGAACACGTCTCCCGTTCACATGGTTGATCATACTTGGGTTCCACATGCATGTTTTAGCTGAAGGAAGAATACCTAAAACCTGGGTAGTTGAAACCCGTGGAATGGGTACCATGCAATATGACTTCAAAGGGTCTTCATTTGCTCACCGAACCTCTCCAATCCTATCACTGCTGCGTTTATGCCCCTGTACACATGCTTGATTCTCTTTCGGAGACATAGCAATCCATAGGTTTTAAGATACTTACTAGTCAGGTACATTCTTAGGCGTTTAATATGCGGTGTTGAGTCCATTTCGTTGAGCAAGGAGTAGCTCTTGTCTATTCCATATTTGGCTTAAGGAACTTTATCTGTGCTCATTTCAATCTCTGGTTTTATGCAGCACCCCAACTCACCTTTCCCCTTAAGCAAGCATAAGTTGGTTTTCTAAATTTGAGACCCTGTTCTGTTTTGGAATGCAGTTCCTGTGTAGCCAAGTTTACATTCCGTGTATTAGTGATATCTTATGATGTTTCTTTTTCTGTGTGACTTATTTCAGTTAGAATCATCGTACCTGAATCTACTCATTATGCTGCTACGGGCCTGATGACATAGATTTCATTGCTGAGTGATACTGCATTGTACGTAAGTACCACAAGTTCTTTATGCATTTTTCACTTTCTGTGATATTGAACTTGTACGGTAAACGAGGTTCTTGTAAACAGAGGCGTCCCAAACTTTGGGGTGGCTGGGTCTTTTTGATTTTAACTTCCCTAAGCTATAGGACCATAAGCGCAAGTGCCCTAGGCTCTGTTGCTTTGTTTTTTAGATGTTTCAGGAAACACCATACACTTCTCCTGAGGGTCTGTTGGCAATTTACATCCCGCCCATCAGCATAACAAGGCTCCCAGTTCTCCATGGCCTGTCCTGCCTTTCTGGATTTTACACTTTTTTCAGATGGCCCTTTTGACCTTGGGGAATTGAGACTTCATTGTAGTGCAGATTTCCTTTGCAAGTTTGCTTGGTTGGCCAAAAAGGGCGTATGCGTTTTTTCCTGAATATATTCAGGAAAAAACGCATACGCCCTTTTTGGCCAAGTGCATCATTGTGGACGTTCTGCCTCTTTTCCTATGCTTTCAATGCAATTCCAGTCTACCTCCTGAAATCGGTTTCCTGCAATTCTGCCCCGCTTTCAAGTCCTCTTGGCAGCCTTACTTCAGTCTATTTTTGGACGATAGCTGTCATTTATAACTCTGCAGGTTTGTGAATTACAGTGCCCCTGAGCTGCTTTCTTCAACTCGCTTTCTTGTGACCTGGCCGCAACACCGCAGGATGGCTTCAGGCCCTAATCTGGTTCTGGCACGGCATGCTGAGCCTTTGGTTAATTCCTCTTCCTGGTGGGAAATGAGAGTTAAATTTGCCCATCCAGACACCTCCAGCTAGACTCTCATTGGTTCTCGTTATTCCTGTTCATCTTCCGCAGAAATTGCAAACTGGGCCAAACAGGAGGTTAAAGGGACTGACTCTCCAAGTCGGGAGAGTGTTAGTAAAGCGTCTGGAATGTTGCACCCGAGTACCAGGGTACGAAAACTGGGACATATTTGAACACGTCTCCCGATCACATGGTTGATCATACTCTAGGTTCCACATGCATGTTTTAGCTGAAGGAAGAATACCTTAAACCTGGGTAGTTGAAACCCGTGGAATGCGTACCATGCAATATGACTTCAAAGGGTCTTCATTTGCTCACGAACCTCTCCAATCCTATCACTGCTGCGTTTATGCCCCTGTACACATGCTTGATTCTCTTTCGGAGACATAGCAATCCATAGGTTTTAAGATACTTACTAGTCAGGTACATTCTTAGGCGTTTAATATGGGGTGTTGAGTCCATTTCGTTGAGCAAGGAGTAGCTCTTGTCTATTCCATATTTGGCTTAAGGAACTTTATCTGTGCTCATTTCAATCTCTGGTTTTATGCAGCACCCCAACTCACCTTTCCCCTTAAGCAAGCATAAGTTGGTTTTCTAAATTTGAGACCCTGTTCTGTTTTGGAATGCAGTTCCTGTGTAGCCAAGTTTACATTCCGTGTATTACTGATATCTTATGATGTTTCTTTTTCTGTGTGACTTATTTCAGTTAGAATCATCGTACGTGAATCCACTCATTATGCTGCTACGGGCCTGATGACATAGATTTCATTGCTGAGTGATACTGCATTGTACGTAAGTACCACAATTTCTTTATCCATTTTTCACTTTCTGCGATGTTGAACTTGTACTGTAAACGAGGTTCTTGTAAACAGAGGCGTCCCAAACTTTGGGGTGGCTGTGTCTTTTTGATTTTAATTTCCCTAAGCTATAGGACCATAAGTGGCATTGCCCTAGGCTCTGTTGCTTTGTTTTTTATATGTTTCAGGAAACACCATACACTTCTCCCGAGTGTCTGTTGGCAATTTACATCCCGCCCATCAGCATAACAAGGCTCCCAGTTCTCCATGGCCTGTCCTGCCTTTCTGGATTTTACACTTTTTTCAGATGGCCCTTTTGACCGGGGGGAAGTGAGACTTCATTGTAGTGCAGATTTCCTTTGCAAGCTTGCTTGGTTGGCCAAAAAGGGCGTATGCGTATTTTCCTGAATATATTCAGGAAAACACGCATACGCCCTTTTTGGCCAAGTGCATCATTGTGGACGTTCTGCCTCTTTTCCTATGCTTTCAATGCAATTCCAGTCTACCTCCTGAAATCGGTTTCCTGCAATTCTGCCCCGCTTTCAAGTCCTCTTGGCAGCCTTACTTCAGTCTATTTTTGGACGATAGCTGTCATTTATAACTCTGCAGGTTTGTGAATTACAGTGCCCCTGAGCTCCTTTCTTCAACTCGCTTTCTTGTGACCTGGCCGCAACACTGCAGGATGGCTTCAGGCCCTAATCTGGTTCTGGCACGGCATGCTGAGCCTTTGGTTAATTCCTCTTCCTGGTGGGAAATGAGAGTTAAATTTGCCCGTTCAGACACCTCCAGCTAGTCTCTCATTGGTTCTCGCTATTCCTGTTCATCTTCCGCAGAAATTGCAAACTGGGCCAAACAGGAGGTTAAAGGGACTGACTCTCCAAGTGGGCAGAGTGTTAGTAAAGCGTCTGGAATGTTGCACCCGAGTACCAGGGTACGAAAACTGAGACATATTTTAACACGTCTCCCGATCACATGGTTGATCATACTCTAGGTTCCACATGCATGTTTTAGCTGAAGGAAGAATACCTTAAACCTGGGTAGTTGAAACCCGTGGAATGGGTACCATGCAATATGACTTCAAAGGGTCTTCATTTGCTCACCGAACATCTCGAAACCTATCACTGCTGCGTTTATGCCCCTGTACACATGCTTGATTCTCTTTCGGAGACATTGCAATCCATAGGTTTTAAGATACTTACTAGTCAGGTACATTCTTAGGCGTTTAATATGCGGTGTTGAGTCCATTTCATTGAGCAAGGAGTAGCTCTTGTCTATTCCATATTTGGCTTAAGGAACTTTATCTGTGCTCATTTCAATCTCTGGTTTTATGCAGCACCGCAACTCACCTTTACCCTTAAGCAAGCATAAGTTGGTTTTCTAAATTTGAGACCCTGTTCTGTTCTGTAATTCAGTTCCTGTGTAGCCAAGTTTACATTCCGTGTATTACTGATATCTTATGATGTTTCTTTTTCTGTGTGACTTATTTCAGTTAGAATCATCATACCTGAATCCACTCATTGTGCTGCTAAGGGCCTGATGACACAGATTTCATTGCTGAGTGATATTGCTTTGTAAGTAAATACCACAACTTCTTTATCCATTTTTCACTTTCTGCGATGTTGAACTTGTACTGTAAACGAGGTTCTTGTAAACAGAGGCGTACCAAACTTTGGGGTGTCTGTGTCTTTTTTATTTTAATTTCCCTAAGCTATAGGACCATAAGTGGAAGTGCCCTAGGCTCTGTTGCTTTGTTTTTTAGATGTTTCAGGAAACACCATACACTTCTCCCGAGTGTCTGTTGGCAATTTCCATCCCGCCCATCAGCATAACAAGGCTCCCAGTTCTCCATGGCCTGTCCTGCCTTTCTGGATTTTACACTTTTTTCAGATGGCCCTTTTGACCGGGGGGAAGTGAGACTTCATTGTAGTGCAGATTTCTTTGCAAGCTTGCTTGGTTGGCCAAAAAGGGCGTATGCGTTTTTTCCTGAATATATTCAGGAAAAAACGCATACGCCCTTTTTGGCCAAGTGCATCATTGTGGACGTTCTGCCTCTTTTCCTATGCTTTCAATGCAATTCCAGTCTACATCCTGAAATCGGTTTCCTGCAATTCTGCCCCGCTTTCAAGTCCTCTTGGCAGCCTTACTTCAGTCTATTTTTGGACGATAGCTGTCATTTATAACTCTGCAGGTTTGTGAATTACAGTGCCCCTGAGCTCCTTTCTTCAACTCGCTTTCTTTTGAGCTGGCCGCAACACCGCAGGATGGCTTCAGGCCCTAATCTGGTTCCGGCACGGCACGCTGAGCCTTTGGTTAATTCCTCTTCCTGGTGGGAAATGAGAGTTAAATTTGCCCGTCCAGACACCTCCAGCTAGTCTCTCATTGGTTCTCACTATTCCTGTTCATCTTCCGCAGAAATTGCAAACTGGGCCAAACAGGAGGTTAAAGGGACTGACTCTCCAAGTCGGGAGAGTGTTAGTAAAGCGTCTGGAATGTTGCACCCGAGTACCAGGGGAGGAAAACTGAGACATATTTGAACACGTCTCCCGATCACATGGTTGATCATACTCTGGGTTCCACATGCATGTTTTAGCTGAAGGAAGAATACCTAAAACCTGGGTAGTTGAAACCCGTGGAATGGGTACCATGCAATATGACTTCAAAGGGTCTTCATTTGCTCACCGAACCTCTCCAATCCTATCACTGCTGCGTTTATGCCCCTGTACACATGCTTGATTCTCTTTCGGAGACATAGCAATCCATAGGTTTTAAGATAGGTACTAGTCAGGTACATTCTTAGGCGTTTAATATGCGGTGTTGAGTCCATTTCGTTGAGCAAGGAGTAGCTCTTGTGTATTCCATATTTGGCTTAAGGAACTTTATCTGTGCTCATTTCAATCTCTGGTTTTATGCAGCACCCCAACTCACCTTTCCCCTTAAGCAAGCATAAGTTGGTTTTCTAAATTTGAGACCCTGTTCTGTTCTGTAATTCAGTTCCTGTGTAGCCAAGTTTACATTCCGTGTATTACTGATATCTTATGATGTTTCTTTTTCTGTGTGACTTATTTCAGTTAGAATCATCATACCTGAATCCACTCATTGTGCTGCTAAGGGCCTGATGACACAGATTTCATTGCTGAGTGATATTGCTTTGTAAGTAAATACCACAACTTCTTTATCCATTTTTCACTTTCTACAATGTTGAACTTGTACTGTAAACGAGGTTCTTGTAAACAGAGGCGTCCCAAACTTTGGGATGGCTGTGTCTTTTTGATTTTAATTTCCCTAAGCTATAGGACCATAAGTGGCAGTGTCCTAGGCTCTGTTGCATTGTTTTTTAGATGTTTCAGGAAACACCATACACTTCTCCCGAGTGTCTGTTGGCAATTTACATCCCGCCCTTCAGAATAACAAGGCTCCCAGTTCTCCATGGCCTTTCCTGCCTTTCTGGATTTTACACTTTTTTCAGATGGCCCTTTTGACCGGGGGGAAGTGAGACTTCATTGTAGTGCAGATTTCCTTTGCAAGCCTGCTTGGTTGGCCAAAAAGGGCGTATGCGTTTTTTCCTAAATATATTCAGGAAAAAACGCATACGCCCTTTTTGGCCAAGTGCATCATTGTGGACGTTCTGCCTCTTTTCCTATGCTTTCAATGCAATTCCAGTCTACCTCCTGAAATCGGTTTCCTGCAATTCTGCCCCGCTTTCAAGTCCTCTTGGCAGCCTTACTTCAGTCTATTTTTGGACGATAGCTGTCATTTATAACTCTGCAGGTTTGTGAATTACAGTGCCCCTGAGCTCCTTTCTTCAACTCGCTTTCTTGTGAGCTGGCCGCAACACCGCAGGATGGCTTCAGGCCCTAATCTGGTTCTGGCACGGCACGCTGAGCCTTTGGTTAATTCCTCTTCCTGGTGGGAAATGAGAGTTAAATTTGCCCGTCCAGACACCTCCAGCTAGTCTCTCATTGGTTCTCGCTATTCCTGTTCATCTTCCGCAGAAATTGCAAACTGGGCCAAACAGGAGGTTAAAGGGACTGACTCTCCAAGTGGGGAGAGTGTTAGTAAAGCGTCTGGAATGTTGCACCCGAGTACCAGGGTAGGAAAACTGAGAAATATTTGAACACGTCTCCCGATCACATGGTTGATCATACTCTAGGTTCCACATGCATGTTTTAGCTGAAGGAAGAATACCTTAAACCTGGGTAGTTGAAACCCGTGGAATGGGTACCATGCAATATGACTTCAAAGGGTCTTCATTTGCTCACCAAACCTCTCCAATCCTATCACTGCTGCGTTTATGCCCCTGTACACATGCTTGATTCTCTTTCGGAGACATAGAAATCCATAGGTTTTAAGATACTTACTAGTCAGGTACATTCTTAGGCGTTTAATATGCGGTGTTGAGTCCATTTCGTTGAGCAAGGAGTAGCTCTTGTCTATTCCATATTTGGCTTAAGGAACTTTATCTGTGCTCATTTCAATCTCTGGTTTTATGCAGCACCCCAACTCACCTTTCCCCTTAAGCAAGCATAAGTTGGTTTTCTAAATTTGAGACCCTGTTCTGTTTTGGAATTCAGTTCCTGTGTAGCCAAGTTTACATTCCGTGTATTAGTGATATATTATGATGTTTCTTTTTCTGTGTGACTTATTTCAGTTAGAATCATCGTACCTGAATCCACTCATTATGCTGCTACGGGCCTGATGACATAGATTTCATTGCTGAGTGATACTGCATTGTACGTAAGTACCACAAGTTCTTTATCCATTTTTCACTTTCTGTGATATTGAACTTGCACGGTAAACGAGGTTCTTGTAAACAGAGGCGTCCCAAACTTTGGGGTGGCTGTGTCTTTTTGATTTTAATTTCCCTAAGCTATAGGACCATAAGTGGAAGTGCCCTAGACTCTGTTGTTTTGTTTTTTCGATGTTTCAGGAAACACCATACACTTCTCCCGAGTTTCTGTTGGCAATTTACATCCCGCCCATCAGCATAACAAGGCTCCCAGTTCTCCATGGCCTGTCCTGCCTTTCTGGATTTTACACTTTTTTCAGATGGCCCTTTTGACCGGGGGGAAGTGAGACTTCATTGTACTGCAGACTTCTTTGCAAGCTTGCTTGGTTGGCCAAAAAGGGCGTATGCGTTTTTTCCTGAATATATTCAGGAAAAAACGCATACGCCCTTTTTGGCCAAGTGCATCATTGTGGACGTTCTGCCTCTTTTCCTATGCTTTCAATGCAATTCCAGTCTACCTCCTGAAATCGGTTTCCTGCAATTCTGCCCCGCTTTCAAGTCCTCTTGGCAGCCTTACTTCAGTCTATTTTTGGACGATAGCTGTCATTTATAACTCTGCAGGTTTGTGAATTACAGTGCCCCTGAGCTCCTTTCTTCAACTCGCTTTCTTGTGAGCTGGCCGCAACACTGCAGGATGGCTTCAGGCCCTAATCTGGTTCCGGCACGGCACGCTGAGCCTTTGGTTAATTCCTCTTCCTGGTGGGAAATGAGAGTTAAATTTGCCCGTCCAGACACCTCCAGCTAGTCTCTCTTTGGTTCTCACTATTCCTGTTCATCTTCCGCAGAAATTGCAAACTGGGCCAAACAGGAGGTTTAAGGCGCTGACTCTCCAAGTGGGGAGAGTGTTAGTAAAGCATCTGGAATGTTGCACCCGAGTACCAGGGGAAGAAAACTGAGACATATTTGAACACGTCTCCCGTTCACACGGTTGATCATACTCTGGGTTCCACATGCATGTTTTAGCTGAAGGAAGAATACCTGAAACCTGCAGAGTTGAGACCCGTGGAATGGGTACCATGCAATATGACTTCAAAGGGTCTTCATTTGCTCACCGAACCTCTCCAATCCTATCACTGCTGCGTTTATGCCCCTGTACACATGCTTGATTCTCTTTTGGAGACATAGCAATCCATAGGTTTTAAGATACTTACTAGTCAGGTACATTCTTAGGCGTTTAATATGGGGTGTCGAGTCCATTTCGTTGAGCAAGGAGTAGCTCTTGTCTATTCCATATTTGGCTTAAGGAACTTTATCTGTGCTCATTTCAATCTCTGGTTTTATGCAGCACCCCAACTCACCTTTCCCCTTAAGCAAGCATAAGTTGGCTTTCTAAATTTGAGACCCTGTTCTGTTCTGTAATTCAGTTCCTGTGTAGCCAAGTTTCCATTCCGTGTATTACTGATATCTTATGATGTTTCTTTTTCTGTGTGACTTATTTCAGTTAGCATCATCGTACCTGAATCCACTCATTATGCTGCCACGGGCCTGATGACATAGATTTCATTGCTGAGTGATACTGCATTGTACGTAAGTACCACAAGTTCTTTATCCATTTTTCACTTTCTGTGATATTGAACTTGTACGGTAAACGAGGTTCTTGTAAACAGAGGCGTCCCAAACTTTGGGGTGGCTGTGTCTTTTTGATTTTAATTTCCCTAAGCTATAGGACCATAAGTGGAAGTGCCCTAGGCTCTGTTGCTTTGTTTTTTAGATGTTTCAGGAAACACCATACACTTCTCCGGAGTGTCTGTTGGCAATTTACATCCCGCCCATCAGCATAACAAGTCTCCCAGTTGTCCATGGCCTGTCCTGCCTTTCTGGATTTTACACTTTTTTCAGATGGCCCTTTTGACCGGGGGGAAGTGAGACTTCATTGTAGTGCAGATTTCCTTTGCAAGTTTGCTTGTTTGGCCAAAAAGGGCGTATGCGTTTTTTCCTGAATATATTCAGGAAAAAACGCATACGCCCTTTTTGGCCAAGTGCATCATTGTGGACGTTCTGCCTCTTTTCCTATGCTTTCAATGCAATTCCAGTCTACCTCCTGAAATCGGTTTCCTGCAATTCTGCCCCGCTTTCAAGTCCTCTTGGCAGCCTTACTTCAGTCTATTTTTGGACGATAGCTGTCATTTATAACTCTGAAGGTTTGTGAATTACAGTGCCCCTGAGCTCCTTTCTTCAACTCACTTTCTTGTGACCTGGCCGCCACACTGCAGGATTGCTTGAGGCCCTAATCTGGTACCGGCACGGCACGCTGAGCCTTTGGTTAATTCCTCTTCCTGGTGGGAAATGAGAGTTAAATTTGCCCGTCCAGACACCTCCATCTAGTCTCCCATTGGTTCTCCCTATTCCTGTTCATCTTCCGCAGAAATTGCAAACTGGGCCAAACAGGAGGTTAAAGGTGCTGACTCTCCAAGTGGGGAGAGTGTTAATAAAGCATCTGGAATGTTGCACCCGAGTACCAGGGGAGGAAAACTGAGACATATTTGAACACGTCACCCATTCACACAGTTGATCATACTCTGGGTTCCACATGCATGTTTTAGCTGAAGGAAGAATACCTGAAACCTGCAGAGTTGAGACCCGTGGAATGAGTACCATGCAATATGACTTCAAAGGGTCTTCATTTGCTCACCGAACCTCTCCAATCCTATCACTCCTGCGTTTATGCCCCTGTACACACGCTTGATTCCCTTTTGGAGACATAGCAATCCATAGGTTTTAAGATACTTACTAGTCAGGTACATTCTTAGGCGTTTAATATGGGGTGTTGAGTCCATTTCGTTGAGCAAGGAGTAGCTCTTGTCTATTCCATATTTGGCTTAAGGAACTTTATCTGTGCTCATTTCGATCTCTGGTTTTATGCAGCACCCCAACTCACCTTTCCCCTTAAGCAAGCATAAGTTGGTTTTCTAAATTTGAGACCCTGTTCTGTTCTGTAATTCAGTTCCTGTGTAGCCAAGTTTACATTCCGTGTATTACTGATATCTTATGATGTTTCTTTTTCTGTGTGACTTATTTCAGTTAGAATCATCATACCTGAATCCACTCATTGTGCTGCTAAGGGCCTGATGACATAGATTTCATTGCTGAGTGATATTTCTTTGTAAGTAAATACCACAACTTCTTTATCCATTTTTCACATTCTGCGATGTTGAACTTGTACTGTAAACGAGGTTCTTGTAAACAGAGGCGTCCCAAACTTTGGGGTGGCTGTGTCTTTTTGATTTTAATTTCCGTAAGCTATACGACCATAAGTGGAAGAGCCCTAGGCTCTGTTGCTTTGTTTTTTAGATGTTTCAGGAAACACCATACACTTCTCCGGAGTGTCTGTTGGCAATTTACATCCCGCCCATCAGCATAACAAGGCTCCCAGTTCTCCATGGCCTGTCCTGCCTTTCTGGATTTTACACTTTTTTCAGATGGCCCTTTTGACCGGGGGGAAGTGAGACTTCATTGTAGTGCAGATTTCCTTTGCAAGCTTGCTTGGTTGGCCAAAAAGGGCGTATGCGTTTTTTCCTGAATATATTCAGGAAAAAACGCATACGCCCTTTTTGGCCAAGTGCATCATTGTGGACGTTCTGCCTCTTTTCCTATGCTTTCAATGCAATTCCAGTCTACCTCCTGAAATCGGTTTCCTGCAATTCTGCCCCGCTTTCAAGTCCTCTTGGCAGCCTTACTTCAGTCTATTTTTGGACGATAGCTGTCATTTATAACTCTGCAGGTTTGTGAATTACAGTGCCCCTGAGCTCCTTTCCTCAACTCGCTTTCTTTTGAGCTGGCCGCAAAACCGCAGGATGGCTTCAGGCCCTAATCTGGTTCCGGCCCGGCACGCTGAGCCTTAGGTTATTTCCTCTTCCTGGTGGGAAATGAGAGTTAAATTTGCCTGTCCAGACACCTCCAGCTAGTCTCTCATTGGTTCTCGCTATTCCTGTTCATCTTCCGCAGAAATTGCAAACTGGGCCAAACAGGAGGTTAAAGGCGCTGGCTCTCCAAGTGGGGAGAGTGTTAGTAAAGCGTCTGGAATGTTGCACCCGAGTACCAGGGGACGAAAACTGAGACATATTTGAACACGTCTCCCGATCACATGGTTGATCATACTCTGGGTTCCACATGCATGTTTTAGCTGAAGGAAGAATACCTAAAACCTGGGTAGTTGAAACCCGTGGAATGGGTGCCATGCAATATGACTTCAAAGGGTCTTCATTTGCTCACCGAACCTCTCCAATCCTATCACTGCTGCGTTTTTGCCCCTGTACACATGCTTGATTCTCTTTCGGAGACATAGCAATCTATAGGTTTTAAGATACTTACTAGTCACGTACATTCTTAGGCGTTTAATATGCGGTGTTGAGTCCATTTCGTTGAGCAAGGAGTAGCTCTTGTCTATTCCATATTTGGCTTAAGGAACTTTATCTGTGCTCATTTCAATCTCTGGTTTTATGCAGCACCACAACTCACCTTTCCCCTTAAGCAAGCATAAGTTGGTTTTCTAAATTTGAGATCCTGTTCTGTTCTGTAATTCAGTTCCTGTGTAGCCAAGTTTACATTCCATATATTACTGATATCTTATGATGTTTCTTTTTCTGTGTGACTTATTTCAGTTAGAATCATCATACCTGAATCCACTCATTGTGCTGCTAAGGGCCTTGTGACACAGATTTCATTGCTGAGTGATGTTGCTTTGTAAGTAAATACCACAACTTCTTTATCCATTTTTCACTTTCTGCGATGTTGAACTTGTACTATAAATGAGTTTCTTGTAAACAGAGCCGTTCCAAACTTTGGGGTGGCTGTGTCTTTTTGATTTTAATTTCCCTAAGCTATAGGACCATAAGTGGAAGTGCCCTAGGTTCTGTTGCTTTGTTTTTTAGATGTTTCAGGAAACACCATACACTTCTCCCTAGTGGTTGTTGGCAATTTACATCCCGCCCATCAGCATAACAATGCTCCCAGTTCTCCATGGCCTGTCCTGCCTTTCTGGATTTTACACTTTTTTCAGATGGCCCTTTTGACCGGGGGGAAGTGAGACTTCATTGTAGTGCAGATTTCCTTTGCAAGCTTGCTTGGTTGGCCAAAAAGGGCGTATGCGTTTTTTCCTGAATATATTCAGGAAAAAACGCATACGCCCTTTTTGGCTAAGTGCATCATTGTGGACGTTCTGCCTCTTTTCCTATGCTTTCAATGCAATTCCAGTCTACCTCCTGAAATCGGTTTCCTGCAATTCTGCCCTGCTTTCAAGTCCTCTTGGCAGCCTTACTTCAGTATATTTTTGGACGATAGCTGTCATTTATAACTCTGCAGGTTTGTGAATTACAGTGCCCCTGAGCTCCTTTCTTCAACTCGCTTTCTTGTGACCTGGCCGCAACACCGCAGGATGGCTTCAGGCCCTAATCTGGTTCCGGCACGGCATGCTGAGCCTTTGGTTAATTCCTCTTCCTGGTGGGAAATGAGAGTTAAATTTGCCCGTCCAGACACCTCCAGCTAGCCTCTCATTGGTTCTCGCTATTCCTGTTCAACTTCGGCAGAAATTGCAAACTGGGCCAAACAGGAGGTTAAAGGCGCTGACTCTCCAAGTGGGGAGAGTGTTAGTAAAGCGTCCGGAATGTTGCACCCGAGTACCAGGGGAGGAAAACTGAGACATATTTGAACACGTCTCCCGATCACATGGTTGATCATACTCTGGGTTCCACATGCATGTTTTAGCTGAAGGAAGAATACCTAAAACCTGGGTAGTTGAAACCCGTGGAATGGGTACCATGCAATATGACTTCAAAGGGTCTTCATTTGCTCACCGAACCTCTCCAATCCTATCACTGTTGCGTTTTTGCCCCTGTACACATGCTTGATTCTCTTTCGGAGACATAGCAATCTATAGGTTTTAAGATACTTACTAGTCAGGTACATTCTTAGGCGTTTAATATGCGGTGTTGAGTCCATTTCGTTGAGCAAGGAGTAGCTCTTGTCTATTCCATATTTGGCTTAAGGAACTTTATCTGTGCTCATTTCAATCTCTGGTTTTATGCAGCACCACAACTCACCTTTCCCCTTAAGCAAGCATAAGTTGGTTTTCTACATTTGAGATCCTGTTCTGTTCTGTAATTCAGTTCCTGTGTAGCCAAGTTTACATTCCATATATTACTGATATCTTATGATGTTTCTTTTTCTGTGTGACTTATTTCAGTTAGAATCATCGTACATGAATCTACTCATTATGCTGCTACGGGCCTGATGACATAGATTTCATTGCTGAGTGATACTGCATTGTACCTAAGTACCACAAGTTCTTTATGCATTTTTCACTTTCTGTGATATTGAACTTGTACGGTAAACGAGGTTCTTGTAAACAGAGGCGTCCCAAACTTTGGGGTGGCTGTGTCTTTTTGATTTTAATTTCCCTAAGCTGTAGGACCATAAGTGGAAGTGCCCTAGGCTCTGTTGCTTTGTTTTTTAGATGTTTCAGGAAACACCATACACTTCTCCGGAGTGTCTGTTGGCAATTTACATCCCGCCCATCAGCATAACAAGGCTCCCAGTTCTCCATGGCCTGTCCTGCCTTTCTGGATTTTACACTTTTTTCAGATGGCCCTTTTGACTGGGGGGAAGTGAGACTTCCTTGTAGTGCAGATTTCCTTTGCAAGCTTGCTTGGTTGGCCAAAAAGGGCGTATGCGTTTTTTCCTGAATATATTCAGGAAAAAACGCATACGCCCTTTTTGGCCAAGTGCATCATTGTGGACGTTCTGCCTCTTTTCCTATGCTTTCAATGCAATTCCAGTCTACCTCCTGAAATCGGTTTCCTGCAATTCTGCCCCGCTTTCAAGTCCTCTTGGCAGCCTTACTTCAGTCTATTTTTGGACGATAGCTGTCATTTATAACTCTGCAGGTTTGTGAATTACAGTGCCCCTGAGCTCCTTTCTTCAACTCGCTTTCTTTTGAGCTGGCCACAACACCGCAGGATGGCTTCAGGCCCTAATCTGGTTCTGGCACGGCACGCTGAGCCTTTGGTTAATTCATTTTCCTGGTGGGAAATGAGAGTTAAATTTGCCCGTCCAGACACCTCCAGCTAGTCTCTCATTGGTTCTCGCTATTCCTGTTCATCTTCTGCAGAAATTGCAAACTGGGCCAAACAGGAGGTTAAAGGGACTGACTCTCCAAGTCGGGAGAGTGTTAGTAAAGCGTCTGGAATGTTGCACCCGAGTACCAGGGTATGAAAACTGAGACATATTTGAACACGTCTCCCGATCACATGGTTGATCATACTCTAGGTTCCACATGCATGTTTTAGCTGAAGGAAGAATACCTTAAACCATGGTAGTTGAAACCCGTGGAATGGGTACCATGTAATATGACTTCAAAGGGTCTTCTTTTGCTCACCGAACCTCTCCAATCCTTTCACTGCTGTGTTTATGCCCCTGTACACACGCTTGATTCTCTTTTGGAGACATAGCAATCCATAGGTTTTAAGATACTTACTAGTCACGTACATTCTTAGGCGTTTAATATGGGGTGTTGAGTCCATTTCGCTGAGCAAGGAGTAGCTCTTGTCTATTCCATATTTGGCTTAAGGAAATTTATCTGTGCTCATTTCAATCTTTGGTTTTATGCAGCACCCCAACTCACCTTTCCCCTTAAGCAAGCATAAGTTGGTTTTCTAAATTTGAGACCCTGTTCTGTTTTGGAATTCAGTTCCTGTGTAGCCAAGTTTACATTCCGTGTATTGGTGATATTTTATGATGTTTCTTTTTCTGTGTGACTTATTTCAGTTAGAATCATCGTACCTGAATCCACTCATTATGCTGCTACGGGCCTGATGACATAGATTTCATTGCTGATTGATACTGCATTGTACGTAAGTACTACAAGTTCTTTATCCATTTTTCACTTTATGTGATATTGAACTTGCACGGTAAACGAGGTTCTTGTAAACAGAGGCGTCCCAAACTTTGGGGTGGCTGTGTCTTTTTGATTTTAATTTCCCTAAGCTATAGGACCATAAGTGGAAGTGCCCTAGACTCTGTTGTTTTGTTTTTTAGATGTTTCAGGAAACACCATACACTTCTCCCGAGTTTCTGTTGGCAATTTACATCCCGCCCATCAGCATAACAAGGCTCCCAGTTCTCCATGGCCTGTCCTGCCTTTCTGGATTTTACACTTTTTTCAGATGTCCCTTTTGACCGGGGAGAAGTGAGACTTCTTTGTAGTGCAGATTTCCTTTGCAAGTTTGCTTGGTTGGCCAAAAAGGGCGTATGCATTTTTTCCTGAACATATTCAGGAAAAAACGCATACGCCCTTTTTGGCCAAGTGCATCATTGTGGACGTTCTGCCTCTTTTCCTATGCTTTCAATGCAATTCCAGTCTACCTCCTGAAATCGGTTTCCTGCAATTCTGCCCCGCTTTCAAGTCCTCTTGGCAGCCTTACTTCAGTCTATTTTTGGACGATAGCTGTCATTTATAACTCTGCAGGTTTGTGAATTACAGTGCCCCTGAGCTCCTTTCTTCAACTCGCTTTCTTGTGAGCTGGTCGCAACACCGCAGGATGTCTTCAGGCCCTAATCTGGTTCTGGCACGGCACGCTGAGCCTTTGGATAATTCCTCTTCCTGGTGGGAAATGAGAGTTAAATTTGCCCATCCAGACACCTTCAGCTAGTCTCTCATTGGTTCTCGCTATTCCTGTTCATCTTCCACAGAAATTGCAAACTGGGCCAAACAGGAGGTTAAAGGGACTGACTCTCCAAGTGGGGAGAGTGTTGGTAAAGCGTCTGGAATGTTGCACCCGAGTACCAGGGTACGAAAACTGAGACATATTTGAACACGTCTCCCGATCACATGGTTGATCATACTCTAGGTTCCACATGCAAGTTTTAGCTGAAGGAAGAATACCTTAAACCTGGGTAGTTAAAACCCATGGAATGGGTACCATGTAATATGACTTCAAAGGGTCTTCTTTTGCTCACCGAACCTCTCAAATCCTTTCACTGCTGTGTTTATGCCCCTGTACACATGCTTCATTCTCTTTCGGAGACATAGCAATCCATAGGTTTTAAGATACTTACTAGTCAGGTACATTCTTAGGTGTTTAATATGCGGTGTCGAGTCCATTTCGTTGAGCAAGCAGTAGCTCTTGTCTATTCCATATTTGGCTTAAGGAACTTTATCTGTGCTCATTTCGATCTCTGGTTTTATGCAGCACCCCAACTCACCTTTCCCCTTAAGCAAGCATAAGTTGGTTTTCTAATTTGAGACCCTGTTCTGTTCTGTAATTCAGTTCCTGTGTAGCCAAGTTTACATTCCGTGTATTAGTGATATCTTATGATGTTTCTTTTTCTGTGTGACTTATTTCAGTTAGAAACATCGTACCTGAATCCACTCATTAAGCTGCTACGGGCCTGATGTCAAAGATTTCATTGCTGAGTGATACTGCATTGTACGTAAGTACCACAACTTCTTTATCCATTTTTCACTTTCTGCGATATTGAACTTTTACAGTAAACGAGGTTCTTGTAAACAGAGGAGTCCCAAACTTTTGGGTGGCTGTGTCTTTTTGATTTAAATTTCCCTAAGCTATAGGACCATAAGTGGAAGTGCCCTAGGCTCTGTTGCTTTGTTTTTTAGATGTTTCAGGAAACACCATACACTTCTCAGGAGTGTCTGTTGACAATTTACATCCCGCCCATCAGCATAACAAAGCTCCCAGTTCTCCATGGCCTGTCCTGCCTTTCTGGATTTTACACCTTTTTCAGATGGCCCTTTTGACCGGGGGGAAGTGAGACTTCTTTGTAGTGCAGATTTCCTTTGCAAGCTTGCTTGGTTGGCCAAAAAGGGCGTATGCGTTTTTTCCTGAATATATTCAGGAAAAAACGCATACGCACTTTTTGGCCAAGTGCATCATTGTGGACGTTCTGCCTCTTTTCCTATGCTTTCAATGCAATTCCAGTCTACCTCCTGAAATCGGTTTCCTGCAATTCTGCCCTGCTTTCAAGTCCTCTTGGCAGCCTTACTTCAGTCTATTTTTGGACGATAGCTGTCATTTATAACTCTGCAGGTTTGTGAATTACAGTGCCCCTGAGCTCCTTTCTTCAACTCGCTTTCTTTTGAGCTGGCCGCAACACCGCAGGATGGCTTCAGGCCCTAATCTGGTTCTGGCACGGCACGCTGAGCCTTTGGTTAATTCATCTTCCTGGTGGGAAATGAGAGTTAAATTTGCCCGTCCAGACACCTCCAGCTAGTCTCTCATTGGTTCTCGCTATTCCTGTTCATCTTCCGCAGAAATTGCAAACTGGGCCAAACAGGAGGTTAAAGGGACTGACTCTCCAAGTCGGGAGAGTGTTAGTAAAGCGTCTGGAATGTTGCACCCGAGTACCAGGGTATGAAAACTGAGACATATTTGAACACGTCTCCCGATCACATGGTTGATCATACTCTAGGTTCCACATGCATGTTTTAGCTGAAGGAAGAATACCTTAAACCTGGGTAGTTGAAACCCGTGGAATGGGTACCATGTAATATGACTTCAAAGGGTCTTCTTTTGCTCACCGAACCTCTCCAATCCTTTCACTGCTGTGTTTATGCCCCTGTACACACGCTTGATTCTCTTTTGGAGACATAGCAATCCATAGGTTTTAAGATACTTACTAGTCACGTACATTCTTAGGCGTTTAATATGGGGTGTTGAGTCCATTTCGTTGAGCAAGGAGTAGCTCTTGTCTATTCCATATTTGGCTTAAGGAAATTTATCTGTGCTCATTTCTATCTTTGGTTTTATGCAGCACCCCAACTCACCTTTCCCCTTAAGCAAGCATAAGTTGGTTTTCTAAATTTGAGACCCTGTTCTGTTTTGGAATTCAGTTCCTGTGTAGCCAAGTTTACATTCCGTGTATTAGTGATATATTATGATGTTTCTTTTTCTGTGTGACTTATTTCAGTTAGAATCATCGTACCTGAATCCACTCATTATGCTGCCACGGGCCTGATGACATAGATTTCATTGCTGAGTGATACTGCATTGTACGTAAGTACCACAAGTTCTTTATCCATTTTTCACTTTCTGTGATATTGAACTTGCACGGTAAACGAGGTTCTTGTAAACAGAGGCGTCCCAAACTTTGGGGTGGCTGTGTCTTTTTGATTTTAATTTCCCTAAGCTATAGGACCATAAGTGGAAGTGCCCTAGACTCTGTTGTTTTGTTTTTTCGATGTTTCAGGAAACACCATACACTTCTCCCGAGTTTCTGTTGGCAATTTACATCCCGCCCATCAGCATAACAAGGCTCCCAGTTCTCCATGGCCTGTCCTGCCTTTCTGGATTTTACACTTTTTTCAGATGGCCCTTTTGACCGGGGGGAAGTGAGACTTCTTTGTAGTGCAGATTTCCTTTGCAAGTTTGCTTGGTTGGCCAAAAAGGGCGTATGCGTTTTTTCCTGAACATATTCAGGAAAAAACGCATACGCCCTTTTTGGCCAAGTGCATCATTGTGGACGTTCTGCCTCTTTTCCTATGCTTTCAATGCAATTCCAGTCTACCTCCTGAAATCGGTTTCCTGCAATTCTGCCCCGCTTTCAAGTCCTCTTGGCAGCCTTACTTCAGTCTATTTTTGGACGATAGCTGTCATTTATAACTCTGCAGGTTTGTGAATTACAGTGCCCCTGAGCTCCTTTCTTCAACTCGCTTTCTTGTGAGCTGGCCGCAACACCGCAGGATGTCTTCAGGCCCTAATCTGGTTCTGGCACGGCACGCTGAGCCTTTGGTTAATTCCTCTTCCTGGTGGGAAATGAGAGTTATATTTGCCCATCCAGACACCTTCAGCTAGTCTCTCATTGGTTCTCGCTATTCGTGTTCATCTTCCACAGAAATTGCAAACTGGGCCAAACAGGAGGTTAAAGGGACTGACTCTCCAAGTGGGGAGAGTGTTAGTAAAGCGTCTGGAATGTTGCACCCGAGTACCAGGGTACAAAAACTGAGACATATTTGAACACATCTCCCGATCACATGGTTGATCATACTCTAGGTTCCACATGCATGTTTTAGCTGAAGGAAGAATACCTTAAACCTGGGTAGTTGAAACCCGTGGAATGGGTACCATGAAATATGACTTCAAAGGGTCTTCGTTTGCTCACCGAACCTCTCCAATCATATCACTGCTGCGTTTATGCCCCTCTACACACGCTTGATTCTCTTTTGGAGACATATAAATCCATAGGTTTTAAGATACTTACTAGTCAGTTACATTCTTAGGCGTTTAATATGGGGTGTTGAGTCCATTTCGTTGAGCAAGGAGTAGCTCTTGTCTATTCCATATTTGGCTTAAGGAACTTTATCTGTGCTCATTTCAATCTCTGGTTTTATGCAGCACCCCAACTCACCTTTCCCCTTAAGCAAGCATAAGTTGGTTTTCTGAATTTGAGACCCTGTGCTGTTTTGGAATTCAGTTCCTGTGTAGCCAAGTTTACATTCCGTGTATTAGTGATATCTTATGATGTTTCTTTTTCTGTGTGACTTATTTCAGTTAGAATCATCGTACCTGAATCCACTCATTATGCTGCTACGGGCCTGATGACATAGATTTCATTGCTGAGTGATACTGCATTGTACGTAAGTACCACAAGTTCTTTATCCATTTTTCACTTTCTGTGATATTGAACTTGTACAGTAAGCGAGGTTCTTGTAAACAGAGGCGTCCCAAATTTTGGGGTGGCTGTGTCTTTTTGATTTTAATTTCCCTAAGCTATAGGACCATAAGTGGAAGTGCCCTAGGCTCTGTTGCTTTGTTTTTTAGATGTTTCAGGAAACACCATACACTTCTCCCGAGTGTCTGTTGGCAATTTACATCCCGCCCATCAGCATAACAAGGCTCCCAGTTCTCCAGTGCCTGTCCTGCCTTTCAGGATTTTACACTTTTATCAGATGGCCCTTTTGACCGGGGGGTAGTGAGACTTCATTGTACTGCAGACTTCTTTGCAAGCTTGCTTGGTTGGCCAAAAAGGGCGTATGCGTTTTTTCCTGAATATATTCAGGAAAAAACGCATACGCCCTTTTTGGCCAAGTGCATCATTGTGGACGTTCTGCCTCTTTTCCTATGCTTTCAATGCAATTCCAGTCTACCTCCTGAAATCGGTTTCCTGCAATTCTGCCCCGCTTTCAAGTCCTCTTGGCAGCCTTACTTCAGTCTATTTTTGGACGATAGCTGTCATTTATAACTCTGCAGGTTTGTGAATTACAGTGCCCCTGAGCTCCTTTCTTCAACTCGTTTTCTTGTGAGCTGGCCGCAACACCGCAGGATGGCTTCAGGCCCTAATCTCGTTCCGGCACGGCACGCTGAGCCTTTGGTTAATTCCTCTTCCTGGTGGGAAATGAGAGTTAAATTTGCCCGTCCAGACACCTCCAGCTAGTCTCTCTTTGGTTCTCACTATTCCTGTTCATCTTCCGCAGAAATTGCAAACTGGGCCAAACAGGAGGTTTAAGTCGCTGACTCTCCAAGTGGGGAGAGTGTTAGTAAAGCATCTGGAATGTTGCACCCGAGTACCAGGGGAAGAAAACTGAGACATATTTGAACACGTCTCCCGTTCACACGGTTGATCATACTCTGGGTTCCACATGCATGTTTTAGCTGAAGGAAGAATACCTGAAACCTGCAGAGTTGAGACCCGTGGAATGGGTACCATGCAATATGACTTCAAAGGGTTTTCATTTGCTCACCGAACCTCTCCAATCCTATCACTGCTGCGTTTATGCCCCTGTACACACGCTTGATTCTCTTTTGGAGACATAGCAATCCATAGGTTTTAAGATACTTACTAGTCAGGTACATTCTTAGGCGTTTAATATGGGGTGTCGAGTCCATTTCGTTGAGCAAGGAGTAGCTCTTGTCTATTCCATATTTGGCTTAAGGAACTTTATCTGTGCTCATTTCAATCTCTGGTTTTATGCAGCACCCCAACTCACCTTTCCCCTTAAGCAAGCATAAGTTGGCTTTCTAAATTTGAGACCCTGTTCTGTTCTGTAATTCAGTTCCTGTGTAGCCAAGTTTACATTCCGTGTATTACTGATATCTTATGATGTTTCTTTTTCTGTGTGACTTATTTCAGTTAGCATCATCGTACCTGAATCCACTCATTATGCTGCCACGGGCCTGATGACATAGATTTCATTGCTGAGTGATACTGCATTGTACGTAAGTACCACAAGTCCTTTATCCATTTTTCACTTTCTGTGATATTGAACTTGTACGGTAAACGAGGTTCTTGTAAACAGAGGCGTCCCAAACTTTGGGGTGGCTGTGTCTTTTTGATTTTAATTTCCCTAAGCTATAGGACCATAAGTGGAAGTGCCCTAGGCTCTGTTGCTTTGTTTTTTAGATGTTTCAGGAAACACCATACACTTCTCCTGAGTGTCTGTTGGCAATTTACATCCCGCCCATCAGCATAACAAGTCTCCCAGTTGTCCATGGCCTGTCCTGCCTTTCTGGATTTTACACTTTTTTCAGATGGCCCTTTTGACCGGGGGGAAGTGAGACTTCATTGTAGTGCAGATTTCCTTTGCAAGTTTGCTTGTTTGGCCAAAAAGGGCGTATGCGTTTTTTCCTGAATATATTCAGGAAAAAACGCATACGCCCTTTTTGGCCAAGTGCATCATTGTGGACGTTCTGCCTCTTTTCCTATGCTTTCAATGCAATTCCAGTCTACCTCCTGAAATCGGTTTCCTGCAATTCTGCCCCGCTTTCAAGTCCTCTTGGCAGCCTTACTTCAGTATATTTTTGGACGATAGCTGTCATTTATAACTCTGCAGGTTTGTGAATTACAGTGCCCCTGAGCTCCTTTCTTCAACTCACTTTCTTATGACCTGGCCGCCACACTGCAGGATTGCTTGAGGCCCTAATCTGGTACCTGCACGGCACGCTGAGCTTTTGGTTAATTCCTCTTCCTGGTGGGAAATGAGAGTTAAATTTGCCCGTCCAGACACCACCATCTAGTCTCCCATTGGTTCTCCCTATTCCTGTTCATCTTCCGCAGAAATTGCAAACTGGGCCAAACAGGAGGTTAAAGGGAGTGACTCTCCAAGTCGGGAGAGTGTTAGTAATGCGTCTGGAATGTTGCACCCGAGTACCAGGGTAAGAAAACTGAGACATATTTGAACACGTCTCCCGATCACATGGTTGATCATACTCTAGGTTCCACATGCATGTTTTAGCTGAAGGAAGAATACCTTAAACCTGGGTAGTTGAAACCCGTGGAATGGGTACCATGCAATATGACTTCAAAGGGTCTTCATTTGCTCACCAAACCTTTCCAATCCTATCACTGCTGCGTTTATGCCCCTGTACACATGCTTGATTCTCTTTCGGAGACATAGCAATCCATAGGTTTTAAGATACTTTCTAGTCAGGTACATTCTTAGGTGTTTAATATGCGGTGTTGAGTCCATTTCGTTGAGCAAGGAGTAGCTCTTGTCTATTCCATATTTGGCGTAAGGAACTTTATCTGTGCTCATTTCAATCTCTGGTTTTATGCAGCACCACAACTCACCTTTACCCTTAAGCAAGCATAAGTTGGTTTTCTAAATTTGAGACCCTGTTCTGTTCTGTAATTCAGTTCCTGTGTAGCCAAGTTTACATTCCGTGTATTACTGATATCTTATGATGTTTCTTTTTCTGTGTGACTTATTTCAGTTAGAATCATCATACCTGAATCCACTCATTGTGCTGCTAAGGGCCTGATGACACAGATTTCATTGCTGAGTGATATTGCTTTGTAAGTAAATACCACAACTTCTTTATCCATTTTTCACTTTCTGCGATGTTGAACTTGTACTGTAAACGAGGTTCTTGTAAACAGAGCCGTTCCAAACTTTGGGGTGGCTGTGTCTTTTTGATTTTAATTTCCCTAAGCTATAGGACCATAAGTGGAAGTGCCCTAGGTTCTGTTGCTTTGTTTTTTAGATGTTTCAGGAAACACCATACACTTCTCCCGAGTGGTTGTTGGCAATTTACATCCCGCCCATCAGCATAACAAGGCTTCCAGTTCTCCATGGCCTGTCCTGCCTTTCTGGATTTTACACTTTTTTCAGATGGCCCTTTTTACCCGGGGGAAGTGAGACTTCATTGTAGTGCAGATTTCCTTTGCAAGCTTGCTTGGTTGGCCAAAAAGGGCGTATGCGTTTTTTCCTGAATATATTCAGGAAAAAACGCATACGCCCTTTTTGGCCAAGTGCATCATTGTGGACGTTCTGCCTCTTTTCCTATGCTTTCAATGCAATTCCAGTCTACCTCCTGAAATCGGTTTCCTGCAATTCTGCCCCACTTTCAATTCCTCTTGGCAGCCTTACTTCAGTCTATTTTTGGACGATAGCTGTCATTTATAACTCTGCAGGTTTGTGAATTACAGTACCCCTGAGCTCCTTTCTTCAACTCGCTTTCTTGTGAGCTGGCCGCAACACCGCAGGATGGCTTCAGTCCCTAATCTGGTTCCGGCACAGCACGCTGAGCCTTTGGTTAATTCCTCTTCCTGGTAGGAAATGAGAGTTAAATTTGCCCGTCCAGACACCTCCAGCTAGTCTCCATTGGTTCTCGCTATTCCTGTTCATCTTCCGCAGAAATTGCAAACTGGGCCAAACAGGAGGTTAAAGTCGCTGACTCTCCAAGTGGGGAGAGTGTTAGTAAAGCGTCTGGAATGTTGCACCCGAGTACCAGGGGAGGAAAACTGAGACATATTTGAACACGTCTCCCGTTCACATGGTTGATCATACTTGGGTTCCACATGCATGTTTTAGCTGAATGAAGAATACCTTAAACCTGGAGCGTTGAGACCCGTGTAATGGGTACCATGCAATATGACTTCAAAGGGTCTTCATTTGCTCACCGAACCTCTCCAATCCTATCACTGCTACGTTTATGCCCCTGTACACATGCTTGATTCTCTTTTGGAGACATAGCAATCCATAAGTTTTACGATACTTACTAGTCAGGTACATTCTTAGGCGTTTAATATGCGGTGTTGAGTCCATTTCGTTGAGCAAGGAGTAGCTCTTGTCTATTCCATATTTGACTTAAGGAGCTTTATCTGTGCTCATTTCAATCTCTGGTTTTATGCAGCACCCCAACTCACCTTTACCCTTAAGCAAGCATAAGTTGGTTTTCTAAATTTGAGACCCTGTTCTGTTCTGTAATTCAGTTCCTGTGTAGCCAAGTTTACATTCCGTGTATTACTGATATCTTATGATGTTTCTTTTTCTGTGTGACTTATTTCAGTTAGAATCATCATACCTGAATCCACTCATTGTGCTGCTAAGGGCCTGATGACACAGATTTCATTGCTGAGTGATATTGCTTTGTAAGTAAATACCACAACTTCTTTATCCATTTTTCACTTTCTGCGATGTTGAACTTGTACTGTAAACGAGGTTCTTGTAAACAGAGCCGTTCCAAACTTTGGGGTGGCTGTGTCTTTTTGATTTTAATTTCCCTAAGCTATAGGACCATAAGTGGAAGTGCCCTAGGTTCTGTTGCTTTGTTTTTTAGATGTTTCAGGAAACACCATACACTTCTCCCGAGTGGTTGTTGGCAATTTACATCCCGCCCATCAGCATAACAAGGCTTCCAGTTCTCCATGGCCTGTCCTGCCTTTCTGGATTTTACACTTTTTTCAGATGGCTCTTTTTACCCGGGGGAAGTGAGACTTCATTGTAGTGCAGATTTCCTTTGCAAGTTTGCTTGGTTGGCCAAAAAGGGCGTATGCGTTTTTTCCTGAATATATTCAGGAAAAAACGCATACGCCCTTTTTGGCCAAGTGCATCATTGTGGACGTTCTGCCTCTTTTCCTATGCTTTCAATGCAATTCCAGTCTACCTCCTGAAATCGGTTTCCTGCAATTCTGCCCCACTTTCAATTCCTCTTGGCAGCCTTACTTCAGTCTATTTTTGGACGATAGCTGTCATTTATAACTCTGCAGGTTTGTGAATTACAGTACCCCTGAGCTCCTTTCTTCAACTCGCTTTCTTGTGAGCTGGCCGCAACACCGCAGGATGGCTTCAGTCCCTAATCTGGTTCCGGCACAGCACGCTGAGCCTTTGGTTAATTCCTCTTCCTGGTAGGAAATGAGAGTTAAATTTGCCCGTCCAGACACCTCCAGCTAGTCTCCATTGGTTCTCGCTATTCCTGTTCATCTTCTGCAGAAATTGCAAACTGGGCCAAACAGGAGGTTAAAGGCGCTGACTCTCCAAATGGGGAGAGTGTTAGTAAAGCGTCTGCAATGTTGCACCCGAGTACCAGGGTACGAAAACTGAGACATATTTGAACACGTCTCCCGTTCACATGGTTGATCATACTTGGGTTCCACATGCATGTTTTAGCTGAAGGAAGAATACCTTAAACCTGGAGAGTTGAGACCCGTGTAATGGGTACCATGCAATGTGACTTCAAAGGGTCTTCATTTGCTCACCGAACCTCTCCAATCCTATCACTGCTACGTTTATGCCCCTGTACACATGCTTGGTTCTCTTTCGGAGACATAGCAATCCATAGGTTTTAAGATACTTACTAGTCAGGTACATTCTTAGGCGTTTAATATGCGGTGTTGAGTCCATTTCGTTGAGCAAGGAGTAGCTCTTGTCTATTCCATATTTGGCTTAAGGAACTTTATCTGTGCTCATTTCAATCTCTGGTTTTATGCAGCACCCCAACTCACCTTTACCCTTAAGCAAGAATAAGTTGGTTTTCTAAATTTGAGACCCTGTTCTGTTCTGTAATTCAGTTCCTGTGTAGCCAAGTTTACATTCCGTGTATTACTGATATCTTATGATGTTTCTTTTTCTGTGTGACTTATTTCAGTTAGAATCATCATACCTGAATCCACTCATTGTGCTGCTAAGGGCCTGATGACACAGATATCATTGCTGAGTGATATTGCTTTGTAAGTAAATACCACAACTTCTTTATCCATTTTTCACTTTCTGCGATGTTGAACTTGTACTGTAAACGAGGTTCTTGTAAACAGAGCCGTTCCAAACTTTGGGGTGGCTGTGTCTTTTTGATTTTAATTTCCCTAAGCTATAGGACCATAAGTGGAAGTGCCCTAGGTTCTGTTGCTTTGTTTTTTAGATGTTTCAGGAAACACCATACACTTCTCCGGAGTGTCTGTTGGCAATTTACATCCCGCCCATCAGCATAACAAGTCTCCCAGTTGTCCATGGCCTGTCCTGCCTTTCTGGATTTTACACTTTTTTCAGATGGCCCTTTTGACCGGGGGGAAGTGAGACTTCATTGTAGTGCAGATTTCCTTTGCAAGTTTGCTTGTTTGGCCAAAAAGGGCGTATGCGTTTTTTCCTGAATATATTCAGGAAAAAACGCATACGCCCTTTTTGGCCAAGTGCATCATTGTGGACGTTCTGCCTCTTTTCCTATGCTTTCAATGCAATTCCAGTCTACCTCCTGAAATCGGTTTCCTGCAATTCTGCCCCGCTTTCAAGTCCTCTTGGCAGCCTTACTTCAGTCTATTTTTGGACGATAGCTGTCATTTATAACTCTGCAGGTTTGTGAATTACAGTGCCCCTGAGCTCCTTTCTTCAACTCACTTTCTTGTGACCTGGCCGCCACACTGCAGGATTGCTTGAGGCCCTAATCTGGTACCGGCACGGCACGCTGAGCTTTTGGTTAATTCCTCTTCCTGGTGGGAAATGAGAGTTAAATTTGCCCGTCCAGACACCTCCATCTAGTCTCCCATTGGTTCTCCCTATTCCTGTTCATCTTCCGCAGAAATTGCAAACTGGGCCAAACAGGAGGTTAAAGGTGCTGACTCTCCAAGTGGGGAGAGTGTTAATAAAGCATCTGGAATGTTGCACCCGAGTACCAGGGGAGGAAAACTGAGACATATTTGAACACGTCTCCCGTTCACACAGTTGATCATACTCTGGGTTCCACATGCATGTTTTAGCTGAAGGAAGAATACCTGAAACCTGCAGAGTTGAGACCCGTGGAATGGGTACCATGCAATATGACTTCAAAGGGTCTTCATTTGCTCACCGAACCTCTCCAATCCTATCACTCCTGCGTTTATTCCCCTGTACACACGCTTGATTCCCTTTTGGAGACATAGCAATCCATAGGTTTTAAGATACTTACTAGTCAGGTACATTCTTAGGCGTTTAATATGGGGTGTTGAGTCCATTTCGTTGAGCAAGGAGTAGCTCTTGTCTATTCCATATTTGGCTTAAGGAACTTTATCTGTGCTCATTTCGATCTCTGGTTTTATGCAGCACCCCAACTCACCTTTCCCCTTAAGCAAGCATAAATTGGTTTTCTAAATTTGAGACCCTCTTCTGTTCTGTAATTCAGTTCCTGTGTAGCCAAGTTTACATTCCGTGTATTACTGATATCTTATGATGTTTCTTTTTCTGTGTGACTTATTTCAGTTAGAATCATCATACCTGAATCCACTCATTGTGCTGCTAAGGGCCTGATGACACAGATTTCATTGCTGAGTGATATTGCTTTGTAAGTAAATACCACAACTTCTTTATCCATTTTTCACTTTCTGCGATGTTGAAATTGTACTGTAAACGAGGTTCTTGTAAACAGAGGCGTCCCAAACTTGGGGTGGCTGTATCTTTTTGATTTTAATTTCCCTAAGCTATAGGACCATAAGTGGCAGTGCCCTAGGCTCTGTTGCTTTGTTTTTTAGATGTTTCAGGAAACACCATACACTTCTCCCGAGTGTCTGTTGGCAATTTACATCCCGCCCATCAGCATAACAAGGCTCCCAGTTCTCCATGGCCTGTCCTGCCTTTCTGGATTTTACACATTTTTCAGATGGCCCTTTTGACCGGGGGGAAGTGAGACTTCATTGTAGTGCAGATTTCCTTTGCAAGCTTGCTTGGTTGGCCAAAAAGGGCGTATGCGTTTTTTCCTGAATATATTCAGGAAAAAACGCATACGCCCTTTTTGGCCAAGTGCATCATTGTGGACGTTCTGCCTCTTTTCCTATGCTTTCAATGCAATTCCAGTCTACCTCCTGAAATCGGTTTCCTGCAATTCTGCCCCACTTTCAAGTCCTCTTGGCAGCCTTACTTCAGTCTATTTTTGGACGATAGCTGTCATTTATAACTCTGCAGGTTTGTGAATTACAGTACCCCTGAGCTCCTTTCTTCAACTCGCTTTCTTGTGAGCTGGCCGCAACACCGCAGGATGGCTTCAGGCCCTAATCTGGTTCCGGCACGGCACGCTGAGCCTTTGGTTAATTCCTCTTCCTGGTAGGAAATGAGAGTTAAATTTGCCCGTCCAGACACCTCCAGCTAGTCTCCATTGGTTCTCGCTATTCCTGTTCATCTTCCGCAGAAATTGCAAACTGGGCCAAACAGGAGGTTAAAGTCGCTGACTCTCCAAGTGGGGAGAGTGTTAGTAAAGCGTCTGGAATGTTGCACCCGAGTACCAGGGGAGGAAAACTGAGACATATTTGAACACGTCTCCCGTTCACATGGTTGATCATACTTGGGTTCCACATGCATGTTTTAGCTGAATGAAGAATACCTTAAACCTGGAGCGTTGAGACCCGTGTAATGGGTACCATGCAATATGACTTCAAAGGGTCTTCATTTGCTCACCGAACCTCTCCAATCCTATCACTGCTACGTTTATGCCCCTGTACACATGCTTGATTCTCTTTGGAGACATAGCAATCCATAAGTTTTACGATACTTACTAGTCAGGTACATTCTTAGGCGTTTAATATGCGGTGTTGAGTCCATTTCGTTGAGCAAGGAGTAGCTCTTGTCTATTCCATATTTGACTTAAGGAGCTTTATCTGTGCTCATTTCAATCTCTGGTTTTATGCAGCACCACAACTCACCTTTACCCTTAAGCAAGCATAAGTTGGTTTTCTAAATTTGAGACCCTGTTCTGTTCTGTAATTCAGTTCCTGTGTAGCCAAGTTTACATTCCGTGTATTACTGATATCTTATGATGTTTCTTTTTCTGTGTGACTTATTTCAGTTAGAATCATCATACCTGAATCCACTCATTGTGCTGCTAAGGGCCTGATGACACAGATTTCATTGCTGAGTGATATTGCTTTGTAAGTAAATACCACAACTTCTTTATCCATTTTTCACTTTCTGCGATGTTGAACTTGTACTGTAAACGAGGTTCTTGTAAACAGAGCCGTTCCAAACTTTGGGGTGGCTGTGTCTTTTTGATTTTAATTTCCCTAAGCTATAGGACCATAAGTGGAAGTGCCCTAGGTTCTGTTGCTTTGTTTTTTAGATGTTTCAGGAAACACCATACACTTCTCCCGAGTGGTTGTTGGCAATTTACATCCCGCCCATCAGCATAACAAGGCTTCCAGTTCTCCATGGCCTGTCCTGCCTTTCTGGATTTTACACTTTTTTCAGATGGCTCTTTTTACCCGGGGGAAGTGAGACTTCATTGTAGTGCAGATTTCCTTTGCAAGTTTGCTTGGTGGCCAAAAAGGGCGTATGCGTTTTTTCCTGAATATATTCAGGAAAAAACGCATACGCCCTTTTTGGCCAAGTGCATCATTGTGGACGTTCTGCCTCTTTTCCTATGCTTTCAATGCAATTCCAGTCTACCTCCTGAAATCGGTTTCCTGCAATTCTGCCCCACTTTCAAGTCCTCTTGGCAGCCTTACTTCAGTCTATTTTTGGACGATAGCTGTCATTTATAACTCTGCAGGTTTGTGAATTACAGTGCCCCTGAGCTCCTTTCTTCAACTCGCTTTCTTGTGAGCTGGCCGCAACACCGCAGGATGGCTTCAGGCCCTAATCTGGTTCCGGCACGGCACGCTGAGCCTTTGGTTAATTCCTCTTCCTGGTAGGAAATGAGAGTTAAATTTGCCCGTCCAGACACCTCCAGCTAGTCTCCATTGGTTCTCGCTATTCCTGTTCATCTTCCGCAGAAATTGCAAACTGGGCCAAACAGGAGGTTAAAGGCGCTGACTCTCCAAATGGGGAGAGTGTTAGTAAAGCGTCTGCAATGTTGCACCCGAGTACCAGGGTACGAAAACTGAGACATATTTGAACACGTCTCCCGTTCACATGGTTGATCATACTTGGGTTCCACATGCATGTTTTAGCTGAAGGAAGAATACCTTAAACCTGGAGAGTTGAGACCCGTGTAATGGGTACCATGCAATATGACTTCAAAGGGTCTTCATTTGCTCACCGAACCTCTCCAATCCTATCACTGCTACGTTTATGCCCCTGTACACATGCTTGGTTCTCTTTCGGAGACATAGCAATCCATAGGTTTTACGATACTTACTAGTCAGGTACATTCTTAGGCGTTTAATATGCGGTGTTGAGTCCATTTCGTTGAGCAAGGAGTAGCTCTTGTCTATTCCATATTTGACTTAAGGAACTTTATCTGTGCTCATTTCAATCTCTGGTTTTATGCAGCACCCCAACTCACCTTTACCCTTAAGCAAGCATAAGTTGGTTTTCTAAATTTGAGACCCTGTTCTGTTCTGTAATTCAGTTCCTGTGTAGCCAAGTTTACATTCCGTGTATTACAGATATCTTATGATGTTTCTTTTTCTGTGTGACTTATTTCAGTTAGAATCATCATACCTGAATCCACTCATTGTGATGCTAAGGGCCTGATGACATAGATTTCATTGCTGAGTGATATTGTTTTGTAAGTAAATACCACAACTTCTTTATCCATTTTTCACTTTCTGCGATGTTGAACTTGTACTGTAAACGAGGTTGTTGTAAACAGAGCGGCCCAAACTTTGGGGTGGCTGTGTCTTTTTGATTTTAATTTCCTAAGCTATAGGACCATAAGTGGCAGTGCCCTAGGCTCTGTTGCTTTGTTTTTTAGATGTTTCAGGAAACACCATACACTTCTCCCCTGTGTCTGTTGGCAATTTACATCCCGCCCATCAGCATAACAAGGCTCCCAGTTCTCCATGGCCTGTCCTGCCTTTCTGGATTTTACACTTTTTTCAGATGGCCCTTTTGACCGGGGGGAAGTGAGACTTCATTGTAGTGCAGATTTCCTTTGCAAGCTTGCTTGGTTGGCCAAAAAGGGCGTATGCGGTTTTTCCTGAATATATTCAGGAAAAAACGCATACGCCCTTTTTGGCCAAGTGCATCATTGTGGACGTTCTGCCTCTTTTCCTATGCTTTCAATGCAATTCCAGTCTACCTCCTGCAATCGGTTTCCTGCAATTCTGCCCCGCTTTCAAGTCCTCTTGGCAGCCTTACTTCAGTCTATTTTTTGGACGATAGCTGTCATTTATAACTCTGCAGGTTTGTGAATTACAGTGCCCTTGAGCTCCTTTCTTCAACTCGCTTTCTTTTGAGCTGGCCGCAACAACGCAGGATGGCTTCAGGCCCTAATCTGGTTCCGGTACGGCACGCTGAGCCTTTGGTTATTCCTCTTCCTGGTGGGAAATGAGAGTTAAATTTGCCCGTCCAGACACCTCCAGCTAGCCTCTCATTGGTTCTCGCTATTCCTGTTCATCTTCCGCAGAAATTGCAAACTGGGCCAAACAGGAGGTTAAAGGCGCTGACTCTCCAAGTGGGGAGAGTGTTAGTAAAGCGTCTGGAATGTTGCACCCGAGTACCAGGGGAGGAAAACTGAGACATATTTGAACACGTCTCCCATTCACATGGTTGATAATACTTGGGTTCCACATGCATGTTTTAGCTGAAGGAAGAATACCTTAAAACCTGGAGAGTTGAGACCCGTGTAATGGGTACCATGCAATATGACTTCAAAGGGTCTTCATTTGCTCACCGAACCTCTCCAATCCTATCACTGCTGCGTTTATGCCCTGTACACATGCTTGATTCTCTTTCGGAGACATAGCAATCCATAGGTTTTACGATACTTACTAGTCAGGTACATTCTTAGGCGTTTAATATGCGGTGTTGAGTCGATTTCGTTGAGCAAGGAGTAGCTCTTGTCTATTCCATATTTGGCTTAAGGAACTTTATCTGTGCTCATTTCAATCTCTGGTTTATGCAGCACCCCAACTCACCTTTACCCTTAAGCAAGCATAAGTTGGTTTCTAAATTTGAGACCCTGTTCTGTTCTGTAATTCAGTTCCTGTGTAGCCAAGTTTACATTCCGTGTATTACTGATATCTTATGATGTTTCTTTTCTGTGTGACTTATTTCAGT